>NW_026117734.1:0-66367 GCF_001640805.2 Lates calcarifer
AAAACTTTCATGTCCGTGTGGCTGAGTGCTTAGTTTGTCTTGTCCTGGTCAGATATAGCAGTATTAAGCCATTCTGAGCTGAATAAGCCTCAAAACGCTGGAAAACCGCTTATTCACCGAATGAGCTTGCATACAGTGCACAAAAGAGGGAAAGGCTCTCCGGACAGGAAATTATGGTTTCAACCATAATGTTTGTTTACTATAATTAGTAAAGTAAACAACTTTCATGTCCGTGTGGCTGAGTGCTTAGTTTGTCTTGTCCTGGTCAGATATAGCAGTATTAAGCCATTCTGAGCTGAATAAGCCTCAAAACGCTCGGAAAACCGCTTATTCACCCGAATGAGCTTGCATACAGTGCACAAAAGAGGGAAAGGCTCTCCGGACAGGAAATTATGGTTTCAACCATAATGTTTGTTTACTAATATTGTAAAGTAAACAACTTTCATGTCCGTGTGGCTGAGTGCTTAGTTTGTCTTGTCCTGGTCAGATATAGCAGTATTAAGCCATTCTGAGCTGAATAAGCCTCAAAACGCTGCGGAAAAACCGCTTATTCACCGAATGAGCTTGCATACAGTGCACAAAAGAGGGAAAGGCTCTCCGGACAGGAAATTATGGTTTCAACCATAATGTTTGTTTATTATAATAGAAATTAGGAAACTTTCATGTCCGTGTGGCTGAGTGCTTAGTTTGTCTTGTCCTGGTCAGATATAGCAGTATTAAGCCATTCTGAGCTGAATAAGCCTCAAAACGCTCGGAAAACCGCTTATTCACCGAATGAGCTTGCATACAGTGCACAAAAGAGGGAAAGGCTCTCCGGACAGGAAATTATGGTTTCAACCATAATGTTTGTTTATTATAATAGAAATTAGGAAACTTTCATGTCCGTGTGGCTGAGTGCTTAGTTTGTCTTGTCCTGGTCAGATATAGCAGTATTAAGCCATTCTGAGCTGAATAAGCCTCAAAACGCTGGGAAAACCGCTTATTCACACTCTCAGACTTGCATACAGTGCACAAAAGAGGGAAAGGCTCTCCCGACAGGAAATTATGGTTTCAACCATAATGTTTGTTTACTAATATTGTAAAGTAAACAACTTTCATGTCCGTGTGGCTGAGTGCTTAGTTTGTCTTGTCCTGGTCAGATATAGCAGTATTAAGCCATTCTGAGCTGAATAAGCCTCAAAACGCTCGGAAAACCGCTTATTCACCGAATGAGCTTGCATACAGTGCACAAAAGAGGGAAAGGCTCTCCGGACAGGAAATTATGGTTTCAACCATAATGTTTGTTTATTATAATAGAAATTAGGAAACTTTCATGTCCGTGTGGCTGAGTGCTTAGTTTGTCTTGTCCTGGTCAGATATAGCAGTATTAAGCCATTCTGAGCTGAATAAGCCTCAAAACGCTCGGAAAACCGCTTATTCACCGACTGAGCTTGCATACAGTGCACAAAAGAGGGAAAGGCTCTCCGGACAGGAAATTATGGTTTCAACCATAATGTTTGTTTATTATAATAGAAATTAGGAAACTTTCATGTCCGTGTGGCTGAGTGCTTAGTTTGTCTTGTCCTGGTCAGATATAGCAGTATTAAGCCATTCTGAGCTGAATAAGCCTCAAAACGCTGGGAAAACCGCTTATTCACACTCTCAGACTTGCATACAGTGCACAAAAGAGGGAAAGGCTCTCCCGACAGGAAATTATGGTTTCAACCATAATGTTTGTTTACTAATATTGTAAAGTAAACACTTTCATGTCCGTGTGGCTGAGTGCTTAGTTTGTCTTGTCCTGGTCAGATATAGCAGTATTAAGCCATTCTGAGCTGAATAAGCCTCAAAACGCTGGGAAAACCGCTTATTCACCGAATGAGCTTGCATACAGTGCACAAAAGAGGGAAAGGCTCTCCGGACAGGAAATTATGGTTTCAACCATAATGTTTGTTTACTAATATTGTAAAGTTAGAAACTTTCATGTCCGTGTGGCTGAGTGCTTAGTTTGTCTTGTCCTGGTCAGATATAGCAGTATTAAGCCATTCTGAGCTGAATAAGCCTCAAAACGCTGGGAAAACCGCTTATTCACCGAATGAGCTTGCATACAGTGCACAAAAGAGGGAAAGGCTCTCCGGACAGGAAATTATGGTTTCAACCATAATGTTTGTTTATTATAATAGAAATTAGGAAACTTTCATGTCCGTGTGGCTGAGTGCTTAGTTTGTCTTGTCCTGGTCAGATATAGCAGTATTAAGCCATTCTGAGCTGAATAAGCCTCAAAACGCTGGGAAAACCGCTTATTCACACTCTCAGACTTGCATACAGTGCACAAAAGAGGGAAAGGCTCTCCGACAGGAAATTATGGTTTCAACCATAATGTTTGTTTACTAATATTGTAAAGTAAACAACTTTCATGTCCGTGTGGCTGAGTGCTTAGTTTGTCTTGTCCTGGTCAGATATAGCAGTATTAAGCCATTCTGAGCTGAATAAGCCTCAAAACGCTGGAAAACCGCTTATTCACCGAATGAGCTTGCATACAGTGCACAAAAGAGGGAAAGGCTCTCCGGACAGGAAATTATGGTTTCAACCATAATGTTTGTTTACTAATATTGTAAAGTAAACAACTTTCATGTCCGTGTGGCTGAGTGCTTAGTTTGTCTTGTCCTGGTCAGATATAGCAGTATTAAGCCATTCTGAGCTGAATAAGCCTCAAAACGCTGGGAAAACCGCTTATTCACACTCATGAGCTTGCATACAGTGCACAAAAGAGGGAAAGGCTCTCCCGACAGGAAATTATGGTTTCAACCATAATGTTTGTTTACTAATATTGTAAAGTAAACAACTTTCATGTCCGTGTGGCTGAGTGCTTAGTTTGTCTTGTCCTGGTCAGATATAGCAGTATTAAGCCATTCTGAGCTGAATAAGCCTCAAAACGCTGGGAAAACCGCTTATTCACACCGATCAGATTGCATACAGTGCACAAAAGAGGGAAAGGCTCTCCGGACAGGAAATTATGGTTTCAACCATAATGTTTGTTTATTATAATAGAAATTAGGAAAACTTTCATGTCCGTGTGGCTGAGTGCTTAGTTTGTCTTGTCCTGGTCAGATATAGCAGTATTAAGCCATTCTGAGCTGAATAAGCCTCAAAACGCTGGGAAAACCGCTTATTCACACGCATGAGCTTGCATACAGTGCACAAAAGAGGGAAAGGCTCTCCGGACAGGAAATTATGGTTTCAACCATAATGTTTGTTTACTAATATTGTAAAGTAAACAACTTTCATGTCCGTGTGGCTGAGTGCTTAGTTTGTCTTGTCCTGGTCAGATATAGCAGTATTAAGCCATTCTGAGCTGAATAAGCCTCAAAACGCTGGGAAAACCGCTTATTCACACTCTCAGATTGCATACAGTGCACAAAAGAGGGAAAGGCTCTCCGGACAGGAAATTATGGTTTCAACCATAATGTTTGTTTTACTAATATTGTAAAGTAAACAACTTTCATGTCCGTGTGGCTGAGTGCTTAGTTTGTCTTGTCCTGGTCAGATATAGCAGTATTAAGCCATTCTGAGCTGAATAAGCCTCAAAACGCTGGGAAAACCGCTTATTCACCGAATGAGCTTGCATACAGTGCACAAAAGAGGGAAAGGCTCTCCCGGACAGGAAATTATGGTTTCAACCATAATGTTTGTTTATTATAATAGAAATTAGGAAACTTTCATGTCCGTGTGGCTGAGTGCTTAGTTTGTCTTGTCCTGGTCAGATATAGCAGTATTAAGCCATTCTGAGCTGAATAAGCCTCAAAACGCTGGGAAAACCGCTTATTCACACTCGAATGAGCTTGCATACAGTGCACAAAAGAGGGAAAGGCTCTCCGGACAGGAAATTATGGTTTCAACCATAATGTTTGTTTACTAATATTGTAAAGTAAACAACTTTCATGTCCGTGTGGCTGAGTGCTTAGTTTGTCTTGTCCTGGTCAGATATAGCAGTATTAAGCCATTCTGAGCTGAATAAGCCTCAAAACGCTGGGAAAACCGCTTATTCACACTCTCAGATTGCATACAGTGCACAAAAGAGGGAAAGGCTCTCCCGACAGGAAATTATGGTTTCAACCATAATGTTTGTTTACTAATATTGTAAAGTAAACAACTTTCATGTCCGTGTGGCTGAGTGCTTAGTTTGTCTTGTCCTGGTCAGATATAGCAGTATTAAGCCATTCTGAGCTGAATAAGCCTCAAAACGCTGGGAAAACCGCTTATTCACACTCTCAGACTTGCATACAGTGCACAAAAGAGGGAAAGGCTCTCCCGACAGGAAATTATGGTTTCAACCATAATGTTTGTTTACTAATATTGTAAAGTAAACAACTTTCATGTCCGTGTGGCTGAGTGCTTAGTTTGTCTTGTCCTGGTCAGATATAGCAGTATTAAGCCATTCTGAGCTGAATAAGCCTCAAAACGCTCGGGAAAACCGCTTATTCACCGAATGAGCTTGCATACAGTGCACAAAAGAGGGAAAGGCTCTCCGGACAGGAAATTATGGTTTCAACCATAATGTTTGTTTATTATAATAGAAATTAGGAAACTTTCATGTCCGTGTGGCTGAGTGCTTAGTTTGTCTTGTCCTGGTCAGATATAGCAGTATTAAGCCATTCTGAGCTGAATAAGCCTCAAAACGCTGGGAAAACCGCTTATTCACACTCTCAGAGCTTGCATACAGTGCACAAAAGAGGGAAAGGCTCTCCGGACAGGAAATTATGGTTTCAACCATAATGTTTGTTTACTAATATGTAAAGAAATTAGAACTTTCATGTCCGTGTGGCTGAGTGCTTAGTTTGTCTTGTCCTGGTCAGATATAGCAGTATTAAGCCATTCTGAGCTGAATAAGCCTCAAAACGCTGGGAAAACCGCTTATTCACACTCTCAGACTTGCATACAGTGCACAAAAGAGGGAAAGGCTCTCCCGACAGGAAATTATGGTTTCAACCATAATGTTTGTTTACTAATATTGTAAAGTAAACAACTTTCATGTCCGTGTGGCTGAGTGCTTAGTTTGTCTTGTCCTGGTCAGATATAGCAGTATTAAGCCATTCTGAGCTGAATAAGCCTCAAAACGCTCGGAAAACCGCTTATTCACCGAATGAGCTTGCATACAGTGCACAAAAGAGGGAAAGGCTCTCCGGACAGGAAATTATGGTTTCAACCATAATGTTTGTTTATTATATAGTAAATTAGGAAACTTTCATGTCCGTGTGGCTGAGTGCTTAGTTTGTCTTGTCCTGGTCAGATATAGCAGTATTAAGCCATTCTGAGCTGAATAAGCCTCAAAACGCTGGGAAAACCGCTTATTCACCGAATGAGCTTGCATACAGTGCACAAAAGAGGGAAAGGCTCTCCGGACAGGAAATTATGGTTTCAACCATAATGTTTGTTTATTATAATAGTAAATAGGAAACTTTCATGTCCGTGTGGCTGAGTGCTTAGTTTGTCTTGTCCTGGTCAGATATAGCAGTATTAAGCCATTCTGAGCTGAATAAGCCTCAAAACGCTGGGAAAACCGCTTATTCACACTCTCAGATTGCATACAGTGCACAAAAGAGGGAAAGGCTCTCCGGACAGGAAATTATGGTTTCAACCATAATGTTTGTTTACTATAATAGAAAGTAGGAAACTTTCATGTCCGTGTGGCTGAGTGCTTAGTTTGTCTTGTCCTGGTCAGATATAGCAGTATTAAGCCATTCTGAGCTGAATAAGCCTCAAAACGCTGGGAAAACCGCTTATTCACACTCTCAGATTGCATACAGTGCACAAAAGAGGGAAAGGCTCTCCCGACAGGAAATTATGGTTTCAACCATAATGTTTGTTTACTAATATTGTAAAGTAAACAACTTTCATGTCCGTGTGGCTGAGTGCTTAGTTTGTCTTGTCCTGGTCAGATATAGCAGTATTAAGCCATTCTGAGCTGAATAAGCCTCAAAACGCTGGGAAAACCGCTTATTCACCGACATGAGCTTGCATACAGTGCACAAAAGAGGGAAAGGCTCTCCCGGACAGGAAATTATGGTTTCAACCATAATGTTTGTTTACTTATAATAGAAATTAGGAACAACTTTCATGTCCGTGTGGCTGAGTGCTTAGTTTGTCTTGTCCTGGTCAGATATAGCAGTATTAAGCCATTCTGAGCTGAATAAGCCTCAAAACGCTGGGAAAACCGCTTATTCACACTCTCAGAGCTTGCATACAGTGCACAAAAGAGGGAAAGGCTCTCCCGGACAGGAAATTATGGTTTCAACCATAATGTTTGTTTATTATAATAGAAATTAGGAAACTTTCATGTCCGTGTGGCTGAGTGCTTAGTTTGTCTTGTCCTGGTCAGATATAGCAGTATTAAGCCATTCTGAGCTGAATAAGCCTCAAAACGCTGGGAAAACCGCTTATTCACCTCGAATGAGCTTGCATACAGTGCACAAAAGAGGGAAAGGCTCTCCGGACAGGAAATTATGGTTTCAACCATAATGTTTGTTTATTATAATAGAAATTAGGAAACTTTCATGTCCGTGTGGCTGAGTGCTTAGTTTGTCTTGTCCTGGTCAGATATAGCAGTATTAAGCCATTCTGAGCTGAATAAGCCTCAAAACGCTGGAAAACCGCTTATTCACACTCTCAGATTGCATACAGTGCACAAAAGAGGGAAAGGCTCTCCGACAGGAAATTATGGTTTCAACCATAATGTTTGTTTACTAATATTGTAAAGTAAACAACTTTCATGTCCGTGTGGCTGAGTGCTTAGTTTGTCTTGTCCTGGTCAGATATAGCAGTATTAAGCCATTCTGAGCTGAATAAGCCTCAAAACGCTCGGAAAACCGCTTATTCACCGAATGAGCTTGCATACAGTGCACAAAAGAGGGAAAGGCTCTCCGGACAGGAAATTATGGTTTCAACCATAATGTTTGTTTATTATAATAGAAATTAGGAAACTTTCATGTCCGTGTGGCTGAGTGCTTAGTTTGTCTTGTCCTGGTCAGATATAGCAGTATTAAGCCATTCTGAGCTGAATAAGCCTCAAAACGCTGGGAAAACCGCTTATTCACACTCTCAGACTTGCATACAGTGCACAAAAGAGGGAAAGGCTCTCCCGGACAGGAAATTATGGTTTCAACCATAATGTTTGTTTACTAATATTGTAAAGTAAACAACTTTCATGTCCGTGTGGCTGAGTGCTTAGTTTGTCTTGTCCTGGTCAGATATAGCAGTATTAAGCCATTCTGAGCTGAATAAGCCTCAAAACGCTCGGGAAAACCGCTTATTCACACTCTCGAGACTTGCATACAGTGCACAAAAGAGGGAAAGGCTCTCCGGACAGGAAATTATGGTTTCAACCATAATGTTTGTTTACTAATATTGTAAAGTAAACAACTTTCATGTCCGTGTGGCTGAGTGCTTAGTTTGTCTTGTCCTGGTCAGATATAGCAGTATTAAGCCATTCTGAGCTGAATAAGCCTCAAAACGCTGGGAAAACCGCTTATTCACCGAATGAGCTTGCATACAGTGCACAAAAGAGGGAAAGGCTCTCCGGACAGGAAATTATGGTTTCAACCATAATGTTTGTTTATTATAATAGAAATTAGAAACTTTCATGTCCGTGTGGCTGAGTGCTTAGTTTGTCTTGTCCTGGTCAGATATAGCAGTATTAAGCCATTCTGAGCTGAATAAGCCTCAAAACGCTGGGAAAACCGCTTATTCACACTCTCAGATTGCATACAGTGCACAAAAGAGGGAAAGGCTCTCCCGACAGGAAATTATGGTTTCAACCATAATGTTTGTTTACTATATATGTAAAGTAGACAACTTTCATGTCCGTGTGGCTGAGTGCTTAGTTTGTCTTGTCCTGGTCAGATATAGCAGTATTAAGCCATTCTGAGCTGAATAAGCCTCAAAACGCTCGGAAAACCGCTTATTCACCGAATGAGCTTGCATACAGTGCACAAAAGAGGGAAAGGCTCTCCCGACAGGAAATTATGGTTTCAACCATAATGTTTGTTTATTATAATAGAAAGTAAGACAACTTTCATGTCCGTGTGGCTGAGTGCTTAGTTTGTCTTGTCCTGGTCAGATATAGCAGTATTAAGCCATTCTGAGCTGAATAAGCCTCAAAACGCTGGGAAAACCGCTTATTCACCGAATGAGCTTGCATACAGTGCACAAAAGAGGGAAAGGCTCTCCCGACAGGAAATTATGGTTTCAACCATAATGTTTGTTTATTACTAATATTGTAAAGTAAACAACTTTCATGTCCGTGTGGCTGAGTGCTTAGTTTGTCTTGTCCTGGTCAGATATAGCAGTATTAAGCCATTCTGAGCTGAATAAGCCTCAAAACGCTGGGAAAACCGCTTATTCACACTCTCAGATTGCATACAGTGCACAAAAGAGGGAAAGGCTCTCCGGACAGGAAATTATGGTTTCAACCATAATGTTTGTTTACTAATATTGTAAAGTAAACAACTTTCATGTCCGTGTGGCTGAGTGCTTAGTTTGTCTTGTCCTGGTCAGATATAGCAGTATTAAGCCATTCTGAGCTGAATAAGCCTCAAAACGCTGGGAAAACCGCTTATTCACCTCTCATGAGCTTGCATACAGTGCACAAAAGAGGGAAAGGCTCTCCCGACAGGAAATTATGGTTTCAACCATAATGTTTGTTTACTAATATGTAAAGTAAACAACTTTCATGTCCGTGTGGCTGAGTGCTTAGTTTGTCTTGTCCTGGTCAGATATAGCAGTATTAAGCCATTCTGAGCTGAATAAGCCTCAAAACGCTGGGAAAACCGCTTATTCACACTCTCAGACTTGCATACAGTGCACAAAAGAGGGAAAGGCTCTCCGACAGGAAATTATGGTTTCAACCATAATGTTTGTTTACTAATATTGTAAAGTAAACAACTTTCATGTCCGTGTGGCTGAGTGCTTAGTTTGTCTTGTCCTGGTCAGATATAGCAGTATTAAGCCATTCTGAGCTGAATAAGCCTCAAAACGCTGGGAAAACCGCTTATTCACCGACTCTCAGACTTGCATACAGTGCACAAAAGAGGGAAAGGCTCTCCGACAGGAAATTATGGTTTCAACCATAATGTTTGTTTACTAATATTGTAAAGTAAACAACTTTCATGTCCGTGTGGCTGAGTGCTTAGTTTGTCTTGTCCTGGTCAGATATAGCAGTATTAAGCCATTCTGAGCTGAATAAGCCTCAAAACGCTGGGAAAACCGCTTATTCACCGATGCAGCTTGCATACAGTGCACAAAAGAGGGAAAGGCTCTCCGACAGGAAATTATGGTTTCAACCATAATGTTTGTTTACTAATATTGTAAAGTAAACAACTTTCATGTCCGTGTGGCTGAGTGCTTAGTTTGTCTTGTCCTGGTCAGATATAGCAGTATTAAGCCATTCTGAGCTGAATAAGCCTCAAAACGCTCGGAAAACCGCTTATTCACCGAATGAGCTTGCATACAGTGCACAAAAGAGGGAAAGGCTCTCCGGACAGGAAATTATGGTTTCAACCATAATGTTTGTTTACTAATATTGTAAAGTAAACAACTTTCATGTCCGTGTGGCTGAGTGCTTAGTTTGTCTTGTCCTGGTCAGATATAGCAGTATTAAGCCATTCTGAGCTGAATAAGCCTCAAAACGCTGGGAAAACCGCTTATTCACGAACTCGAGCATTGCATACAGTGCACAAAAGAGGGAAAGGCTCTCCCGGACAGGAAATTATGGTTTCAACCATAATGTTTGTTTACTAATATTGTAAAGTAAACAACTTTCATGTCCGTGTGGCTGAGTGCTTAGTTTGTCTTGTCCTGGTCAGATATAGCAGTATTAAGCCATTCTGAGCTGAATAAGCCTCAAAACGCTCGGGAAAACCGCTTATTCACACTCGAATGAGCTTGCATACAGTGCACAAAAGAGGGAAAGGCTCTCCGGACAGGAAATTATGGTTTCAACCATAATGTTTGTTTACTATAATATGTAAAGTAAGACAACTTTCATGTCCGTGTGGCTGAGTGCTTAGTTTGTCTTGTCCTGGTCAGATATAGCAGTATTAAGCCATTCTGAGCTGAATAAGCCTCAAAACGCTGGGAAAACCGCTTATTCACACTGCATCATGAGCTTGCATACAGTGCACAAAAGAGGGAAAGGCTCTCCGGACAGGAAATTATGGTTTCAACCATAATGTTTGTTTACTAATATTGTAAAGTAAACAACTTTCATGTCCGTGTGGCTGAGTGCTTAGTTTGTCTTGTCCTGGTCAGATATAGCAGTATTAAGCCATTCTGAGCTGAATAAGCCTCAAAACGCTGGAAAACCGCTTATTCACACTCTCAGATTGCATACAGTGCACAAAAGAGGGAAAGGCTCTCCCGACAGGAAATTATGGTTTCAACCATAATGTTTGTTTACTTAATATTGTAAAGTAGAACAACTTTCATGTCCGTGTGGCTGAGTGCTTAGTTTGTCTTGTCCTGGTCAGATATAGCAGTATTAAGCCATTCTGAGCTGAATAAGCCTCAAAACGCTGGGAAAACCGCTTATTCACACTCTCAGATTGCATACAGTGCACAAAAGAGGGAAAGGCTCTCCCGACAGGAAATTATGGTTTCAACCATAATGTTTGTTTACTAATATTGTAAAGTAGAACAACTTTCATGTCCGTGTGGCTGAGTGCTTAGTTTGTCTTGTCCTGGTCAGATATAGCAGTATTAAGCCATTCTGAGCTGAATAAGCCTCAAAACGCTGGGAAAACCGCTTATTCACACTCTCAGATTGCATACAGTGCACAAAAGAGGGAAAGGCTCTCCCGACAGGAAATTATGGTTTCAACCATAATGTTTGTTTACTAATATTGTAAAGTAAACAACTTTCATGTCCGTGTGGCTGAGTGCTTAGTTTGTCTTGTCCTGGTCAGATATAGCAGTATTAAGCCATTCTGAGCTGAATAAGCCTCAAAACGCTCGGGAAAACCGCTTATTCACACCGAATGAGCTTGCATACAGTGCACAAAAGAGGGAAAGGCTCTCCCGACAGGAAATTATGGTTTCAACCATAATGTTTGTTTACTAATATTGTAAAGTAAACAACTTTCATGTCCGTGTGGCTGAGTGCTTAGTTTGTCTTGTCCTGGTCAGATATAGCAGTATTAAGCCATTCTGAGCTGAATAAGCCTCAAAACGCTGGGAAAACCGCTTATTCACACTCTCAGATTGCATACAGTGCACAAAAGAGGGAAAGGCTCTCCCGACAGGAAATTATGGTTTCAACCATAATGTTTGTTTACTAATATTGTAAAGTAAACAACTTTCATGTCCGTGTGGCTGAGTGCTTAGTTTGTCTTGTCCTGGTCAGATATAGCAGTATTAAGCCATTCTGAGCTGAATAAGCCTCAAAACGCTCGGAAAACCGCTTATTCACCGAATGAGCTTGCATACAGTGCACAAAAGAGGGAAAGGCTCTCCGGACAGGAAATTATGGTTTCAACCATAATGTTTGTTTATTATAATAGAAATTAGGAAACTTTCATGTCCGTGTGGCTGAGTGCTTAGTTTGTCTTGTCCTGGTCAGATATAGCAGTATTAAGCCATTCTGAGCTGAATAAGCCTCAAAACGCTGGGAAAACCGCTTATTCACACTCATGAGCTTGCATACAGTGCACAAAAGAGGGAAAGGCTCTCCGACAGGAAATTATGGTTTCAACCATAATGTTTGTTTATTATAATAGAAATTAGGAAACTTTCATGTCCGTGTGGCTGAGTGCTTAGTTTGTCTTGTCCTGGTCAGATATAGCAGTATTAAGCCATTCTGAGCTGAATAAGCCTCAAAACGCTGGGAAAACCGCTTATTCACACTCTCGAGACTTGCATACAGTGCACAAAAGAGGGAAAGGCTCTCCCGGACAGGAAATTATGGTTTCAACCATAATGTTTGTTTACTATAATATTGTAAAGTAGAACAACTTTCATGTCCGTGTGGCTGAGTGCTTAGTTTGTCTTGTCCTGGTCAGATATAGCAGTATTAAGCCATTCTGAGCTGAATAAGCCTCAAAACGCTCGGAAAACCGCTTATTCACACTCTGCAGACTTGCATACAGTGCACAAAAGAGGGAAAGGCTCTCCGGACAGGAAATTATGGTTTCAACCATAATGTTTGTTTATTATAATAGTAAATTAGGAAACTTTCATGTCCGTGTGGCTGAGTGCTTAGTTTGTCTTGTCCTGGTCAGATATAGCAGTATTAAGCCATTCTGAGCTGAATAAGCCTCAAAACGCTGGGAAAACCGCTTATTCACACTCTCAGACTTGCATACAGTGCACAAAAGAGGGAAAGGCTCTCCCGACAGGAAATTATGGTTTCAACCATAATGTTTGTTTACTAATATTGTAAAGTAAACAACTTTCATGTCCGTGTGGCTGAGTGCTTAGTTTGTCTTGTCCTGGTCAGATATAGCAGTATTAAGCCATTCTGAGCTGAATAAGCCTCAAAACGCTCGGAAAACCGCTTATTCACACTCTCAGACTTGCATACAGTGCACAAAAGAGGGAAAGGCTCTCCCGACAGGAAATTATGGTTTCAACCATAATGTTTGTTTACTAATATTGTAAAGTAAACAACTTTCATGTCCGTGTGGCTGAGTGCTTAGTTTGTCTTGTCCTGGTCAGATATAGCAGTATTAAGCCATTCTGAGCTGAATAAGCCTCAAAACGCTCGGGAAAACCGCTTATTCACACTCTCAGATTGCATACAGTGCACAAAAGAGGGAAAGGCTCTCCCGACAGGAAATTATGGTTTCAACCATAATGTTTGTTTACTAATATTGTAAAGTAAACAACTTTCATGTCCGTGTGGCTGAGTGCTTAGTTTGTCTTGTCCTGGTCAGATATAGCAGTATTAAGCCATTCTGAGCTGAATAAGCCTCAAAACGCTCGGAAAACCGCTTATTCACCGAATGCAGACTTGCATACAGTGCACAAAAGAGGGAAAGGCTCTCCCGACAGGAAATTATGGTTTCAACCATAATGTTTGTTTACTAATATTGTAAAGTAAACAACTTTCATGTCCGTGTGGCTGAGTGCTTAGTTTGTCTTGTCCTGGTCAGATATAGCAGTATTAAGCCATTCTGAGCTGAATAAGCCTCAAAACGCTCGGAAAACCGCTTATTCACCGAATCAGACTTGCATACAGTGCACAAAAGAGGGAAAGGCTCTCCGGACAGGAAATTATGGTTTCAACCATAATGTTTGTTTATTATAATAGAAATTAGGAAACTTTCATGTCCGTGTGGCTGAGTGCTTAGTTTGTCTTGTCCTGGTCAGATATAGCAGTATTAAGCCATTCTGAGCTGAATAAGCCTCAAAACGCTCGGAAAACCGCTTATTCACCGAATGAGCTTGCATACAGTGCACAAAAGAGGGAAAGGCTCTCCGACAGGAAATTATGGTTTCAACCATAATGTTTGTTTATTATAATAGAAATTAGGAAACTTTCATGTCCGTGTGGCTGAGTGCTTAGTTTGTCTTGTCCTGGTCAGATATAGCAGTATTAAGCCATTCTGAGCTGAATAAGCCTCAAAACGCTGGGAAAACCGCTTATTCACACTCTCAGACTTGCATACAGTGCACAAAAGAGGGAAAGGCTCTCCCGACAGGAAATTATGGTTTCAACCATAATGTTTGTTTACTAATATTGTAAAGTTAGACAACTTTCATGTCCGTGTGGCTGAGTGCTTAGTTTGTCTTGTCCTGGTCAGATATAGCAGTATTAAGCCATTCTGAGCTGAATAAGCCTCAAAACGCTCGGAAAACCGCTTATTCACACTCTCAGATTGCATACAGTGCACAAAAGAGGGAAAGGCTCTCCCGACAGGAAATTATGGTTTCAACCATAATGTTTGTTTACTAATATTGTAAAGTAAACAACTTTCATGTCCGTGTGGCTGAGTGCTTAGTTTGTCTTGTCCTGGTCAGATATAGCAGTATTAAGCCATTCTGAGCTGAATAAGCCTCAAAACGCTCGGAAAACCGCTTATTCACCGAATGAGCTTGCATACAGTGCACAAAAGAGGGAAAGGCTCTCCCGGACAGGAAATTATGGTTTCAACCATAATGTTTGTTTATTATAATAGAAATTAGGAAACTTTCATGTCCGTGTGGCTGAGTGCTTAGTTTGTCTTGTCCTGGTCAGATATAGCAGTATTAAGCCATTCTGAGCTGAATAAGCCTCAAAACGCTCGGAAAACCGCTTATTCACCGAATGAGCTTGCATACAGTGCACAAAAGAGGGAAAGGCTCTCCGGACAGGAAATTATGGTTTCAACCATAATGTTTGTTTATTATAATAGAAATTAGGAAACTTTCATGTCCGTGTGGCTGAGTGCTTAGTTTGTCTTGTCCTGGTCAGATATAGCAGTATTAAGCCATTCTGAGCTGAATAAGCCTCAAAACGCTGGGAAAACCGCTTATTCACACTCTCAGATTGCATACAGTGCACAAAAGAGGGAAAGGCTCTCCCGACAGGAAATTATGGTTTCAACCATAATGTTTGTTTACTAATATTGTAAAGTAAACAACTTTCATGTCCGTGTGGCTGAGTGCTTAGTTTGTCTTGTCCTGGTCAGATATAGCAGTATTAAGCCATTCTGAGCTGAATAAGCCTCAAAACGCTCGGGAAAACCGCTTATTCACGAACTCGCAGACTTGCATACAGTGCACAAAAGAGGGAAAGGCTCTCCCGACAGGAAATTATGGTTTCAACCATAATGTTTGTTTATTATAATAGTAAATTAGAAACTTTCATGTCCGTGTGGCTGAGTGCTTAGTTTGTCTTGTCCTGGTCAGATATAGCAGTATTAAGCCATTCTGAGCTGAATAAGCCTCAAAACGCTCGGAAAACCGCTTATTCACCGAATGAGCTTGCATACAGTGCACAAAAGAGGGAAAGGCTCTCCGGACAGGAAATTATGGTTTCAACCATAATGTTTGTTTATTATAATAGAAATTAGGAAACTTTCATGTCCGTGTGGCTGAGTGCTTAGTTTGTCTTGTCCTGGTCAGATATAGCAGTATTAAGCCATTCTGAGCTGAATAAGCCTCAAAACGCTCGGAAAACCGCTTATTCACCGAATGAGCTTGCATACAGTGCACAAAAGAGGGAAAGGCTCTCCGGACAGGAAATTATGGTTTCAACCATAATGTTTGTTTATTATAATAGAAATTAGGAAACTTTCATGTCCGTGTGGCTGAGTGCTTAGTTTGTCTTGTCCTGGTCAGATATAGCAGTATTAAGCCATTCTGAGCTGAATAAGCCTCAAAACGCTCGGAAAACCGCTTATTCACACTCTCAGACTTGCATACAGTGCACAAAAGAGGGAAAGGCTCTCCCGACAGGAAATTATGGTTTCAACCATAATGTTTGTTTACTAATATTGTAAAGTAAACAACTTTCATGTCCGTGTGGCTGAGTGCTTAGTTTGTCTTGTCCTGGTCAGATATAGCAGTATTAAGCCATTCTGAGCTGAATAAGCCTCAAAACGCTCGGAAAACCGCTTATTCACCGAATGAGCTTGCATACAGTGCACAAAAGAGGGAAAGGCTCTCCGGACAGGAAATTATGGTTTCAACCATAATGTTTGTTTATTATAATAGAAATTAGGAAACTTTCATGTCCGTGTGGCTGAGTGCTTAGTTTGTCTTGTCCTGGTCAGATATAGCAGTATTAAGCCATTCTGAGCTGAATAAGCCTCAAAACGCTGGGAAAACCGCTTATTCACACTCTCAGACTTGCATACAGTGCACAAAAGAGGGAAAGGCTCTCCCGGACAGGAAATTATGGTTTCAACCATAATGTTTGTTTACTAATATTGTAAAGTAAACAACTTTCATGTCCGTGTGGCTGAGTGCTTAGTTTGTCTTGTCCTGGTCAGATATAGCAGTATTAAGCCATTCTGAGCTGAATAAGCCTCAAAACGCTCGGAAAACCGCTTATTCACCGAATGAGCTTGCATACAGTGCACAAAAGAGGGAAAGGCTCTCCCGACAGGAAATTATGGTTTCAACCATAATGTTTGTTTACTAATATTGTAAAGTAAACAACTTTCATGTCCGTGTGGCTGAGTGCTTAGTTTGTCTTGTCCTGGTCAGATATAGCAGTATTAAGCCATTCTGAGCTGAATAAGCCTCAAAACGCTCGGAAAACCGCTTATTCACCGAATGAGCTTGCATACAGTGCACAAAAGAGGGAAAGGCTCTCCGGACAGGAAATTATGGTTTCAACCATAATGTTTGTTTATTATAATAGAAATTAGGAAACTTTCATGTCCGTGTGGCTGAGTGCTTAGTTTGTCTTGTCCTGGTCAGATATAGCAGTATTAAGCCATTCTGAGCTGAATAAGCCTCAAAACGCTGGGAAAACCGCTTATTCACACTCTCAGACTTGCATACAGTGCACAAAAGAGGGAAAGGCTCTCCCGACAGGAAATTATGGTTTCAACCATAATGTTTGTTTACTAATATTGTAAAGTAAACAACTTTCATGTCCGTGTGGCTGAGTGCTTAGTTTGTCTTGTCCTGGTCAGATATAGCAGTATTAAGCCATTCTGAGCTGAATAAGCCTCAAAACGCTCGGAAAACCGCTTATTCACCGAATGAGCTTGCATACAGTGCACAAAAGAGGGAAAGGCTCTCCCGGACAGGAAATTATGGTTTCAACCATAATGTTTGTTTATTATAATAGTAAATTAGGAAACTTTCATGTCCGTGTGGCTGAGTGCTTAGTTTGTCTTGTCCTGGTCAGATATAGCAGTATTAAGCCATTCTGAGCTGAATAAGCCTCAAAACGCTCGGAAAACCGCTTATTCACCGAATGAGCTTGCATACAGTGCACAAAAGAGGGAAAGGCTCTCCGGACAGGAAATTATGGTTTCAACCATAATGTTTGTTTATTATAATAGAAATTAGGAAACTTTCATGTCCGTGTGGCTGAGTGCTTAGTTTGTCTTGTCCTGGTCAGATATAGCAGTATTAAGCCATTCTGAGCTGAATAAGCCTCAAAACGCTCGGAAAACCGCTTATTCACACTCTCAGAGCTTGCATACAGTGCACAAAAGAGGGAAAGGCTCTCCGGACAGGAAATTATGGTTTCAACCATAATGTTTGTTTATTATAATAGTAAATTAGGAAACTTTCATGTCCGTGTGGCTGAGTGCTTAGTTTGTCTTGTCCTGGTCAGATATAGCAGTATTAAGCCATTCTGAGCTGAATAAGCCTCAAAACGCTGGGAAAACCGCTTATTCACACTCTCAGATTGCATACAGTGCACAAAAGAGGGAAAGGCTCTCCCGACAGGAAATTATGGTTTCAACCATAATGTTTGTTTACTAATATTGTAAAGTAAACAACTTTCATGTCCGTGTGGCTGAGTGCTTAGTTTGTCTTGTCCTGGTCAGATATAGCAGTATTAAGCCATTCTGAGCTGAATAAGCCTCAAAACGCTCGGAAAACCGCTTATTCACCGAATGAGCTTGCATACAGTGCACAAAAGAGGGAAAGGCTCTCCGGACAGGAAATTATGGTTTCAACCATAATGTTTGTTTATTATAATAGAAATTAGGAAACTTTCATGTCCGTGTGGCTGAGTGCTTAGTTTGTCTTGTCCTGGTCAGATATAGCAGTATTAAGCCATTCTGAGCTGAATAAGCCTCAAAACGCTCGGAAAACCGCTTATTCACCGAATGAGCTTGCATACAGTGCACAAAAGAGGGAAAGGCTCTCCGGACAGGAAATTATGGTTTCAACCATAATGTTTGTTTATTATAATAGAAATTAGGAAACTTTCATGTCCGTGTGGCTGAGTGCTTAGTTTGTCTTGTCCTGGTCAGATATAGCAGTATTAAGCCATTCTGAGCTGAATAAGCCTCAAAACGCTCGGAAAACCGCTTATTCACCGAATGAGCTTGCATACAGTGCACAAAAGAGGGAAAGGCTCTCCGGACAGGAAATTATGGTTTCAACCATAATGTTTGTTTATTATAATAGAAATTAGGAAACTTTCATGTCCGTGTGGCTGAGTGCTTAGTTTGTCTTGTCCTGGTCAGATATAGCAGTATTAAGCCATTCTGAGCTGAATAAGCCTCAAAACGCTGGGAAAACCGCTTATTCACACTCTCAGACTTGCATACAGTGCACAAAAGAGGGAAAGGCTCTCCCGACAGGAAATTATGGTTTCAACCATAATGTTTGTTTACTAATATTGTAAAGTAAACAACTTTCATGTCCGTGTGGCTGAGTGCTTAGTTTGTCTTGTCCTGGTCAGATATAGCAGTATTAAGCCATTCTGAGCTGAATAAGCCTCAAAACGCTCGGAAAACCGCTTATTCACCGAATGAGCTTGCATACAGTGCACAAAAGAGGGAAAGGCTCTCCGGACAGGAAATTATGGTTTCAACCATAATGTTTGTTTATTATAATAGAAATTAGGAAACTTTCATGTCCGTGTGGCTGAGTGCTTAGTTTGTCTTGTCCTGGTCAGATATAGCAGTATTAAGCCATTCTGAGCTGAATAAGCCTCAAAACGCTCGGAAAACCGCTTATTCACCGAATGAGCTTGCATACAGTGCACAAAAGAGGGAAAGGCTCTCCGGACAGGAAATTATGGTTTCAACCATAATGTTTGTTTATTATAATAGAAATTAGGAAACTTTCATGTCCGTGTGGCTGAGTGCTTAGTTTGTCTTGTCCTGGTCAGATATAGCAGTATTAAGCCATTCTGAGCTGAATAAGCCTCAAAACGCTGGGAAAACCGCTTATTCACACTCTCAGACTTGCATACAGTGCACAAAAGAGGGAAAGGCTCTCCCGACAGGAAATTATGGTTTCAACCATAATGTTTGTTTACTAATATTGTAAAGTAAACAACTTTCATGTCCGTGTGGCTGAGTGCTTAGTTTGTCTTGTCCTGGTCAGATATAGCAGTATTAAGCCATTCTGAGCTGAATAAGCCTCAAAACGCTCGGAAAACCGCTTATTCACCGAATGAGCTTGCATACAGTGCACAAAAGAGGGAAAGGCTCTCCGGACAGGAAATTATGGTTTCAACCATAATGTTTGTTTATTATAATAGAAATTAGGAAACTTTCATGTCCGTGTGGCTGAGTGCTTAGTTTGTCTTGTCCTGGTCAGATATAGCAGTATTAAGCCATTCTGAGCTGAATAAGCCTCAAAACGCTCGGGAAAACCGCTTATTCACACTCTCAGACTTGCATACAGTGCACAAAAGAGGGAAAGGCTCTCCCGACAGGAAATTATGGTTTCAACCATAATGTTTGTTTACTAATATTGTAAAGTAAACAACTTTCATGTCCGTGTGGCTGAGTGCTTAGTTTGTCTTGTCCTGGTCAGATATAGCAGTATTAAGCCATTCTGAGCTGAATAAGCCTCAAAACGCTCGGAAAACCGCTTATTCACACTCTCAGACTTGCATACAGTGCACAAAAGAGGGAAAGGCTCTCCCGACAGGAAATTATGGTTTCAACCATAATGTTTGTTTACTAATATTGTAAAGTAAACAACTTTCATGTCCGTGTGGCTGAGTGCTTAGTTTGTCTTGTCCTGGTCAGATATAGCAGTATTAAGCCATTCTGAGCTGAATAAGCCTCAAAACGCTCGGAAAACCGCTTATTCACCGAATGAGCTTGCATACAGTGCACAAAAGAGGGAAAGGCTCTCCGGACAGGAAATTATGGTTTCAACCATAATGTTTGTTTATTATAATAGAAATTAGGAAACTTTCATGTCCGTGTGGCTGAGTGCTTAGTTTGTCTTGTCCTGGTCAGATATAGCAGTATTAAGCCATTCTGAGCTGAATAAGCCTCAAAACGCTCGGAAAACCGCTTATTCACCGAATGAGCTTGCATACAGTGCACAAAAGAGGGAAAGGCTCTCCCGGACAGGAAATTATGGTTTCAACCATAATGTTTGTTTATTAATATTGTAAAGTAGAAACTTTCATGTCCGTGTGGCTGAGTGCTTAGTTTGTCTTGTCCTGGTCAGATATAGCAGTATTAAGCCATTCTGAGCTGAATAAGCCTCAAAACGCTGGGAAAACCGCTTATTCACACTCTCAGATTGCATACAGTGCACAAAAGAGGGAAAGGCTCTCCCGACAGGAAATTATGGTTTCAACCATAATGTTTGTTTACTAATATTGTAAAGTAAACAACTTTCATGTCCGTGTGGCTGAGTGCTTAGTTTGTCTTGTCCTGGTCAGATATAGCAGTATTAAGCCATTCTGAGCTGAATAAGCCTCAAAACGCTCGGAAAACCGCTTATTCACCGAATGAGCTTGCATACAGTGCACAAAAGAGGGAAAGGCTCTCCGGACAGGAAATTATGGTTTCAACCATAATGTTTGTTTATTATAATAGAAATTAGGAAACTTTCATGTCCGTGTGGCTGAGTGCTTAGTTTGTCTTGTCCTGGTCAGATATAGCAGTATTAAGCCATTCTGAGCTGAATAAGCCTCAAAACGCTCGGGAAAACCGCTTATTCACACTCTCAGACTTGCATACAGTGCACAAAAGAGGGAAAGGCTCTCCCGACAGGAAATTATGGTTTCAACCATAATGTTTGTTTACTAATATTGTAAAGTAAACAACTTTCATGTCCGTGTGGCTGAGTGCTTAGTTTGTCTTGTCCTGGTCAGATATAGCAGTATTAAGCCATTCTGAGCTGAATAAGCCTCAAAACGCTCGGGAAAACCGCTTATTCACCGAATGAGCTTGCATACAGTGCACAAAAGAGGGAAAGGCTCTCCGGACAGGAAATTATGGTTTCAACCATAATGTTTGTTTATTATAATAGAAATTAGGAAACTTTCATGTCCGTGTGGCTGAGTGCTTAGTTTGTCTTGTCCTGGTCAGATATAGCAGTATTAAGCCATTCTGAGCTGAATAAGCCTCAAAACGCTGGGAAAACCGCTTATTCACACTCTCAGATTGCATACAGTGCACAAAAGAGGGAAAGGCTCTCCCGACAGGAAATTATGGTTTCAACCATAATGTTTGTTTACTAATATTGTAAAGTAAACAACTTTCATGTCCGTGTGGCTGAGTGCTTAGTTTGTCTTGTCCTGGTCAGATATAGCAGTATTAAGCCATTCTGAGCTGAATAAGCCTCAAAACGCTCGGAAAACCGCTTATTCACCGAATGAGCTTGCATACAGTGCACAAAAGAGGGAAAGGCTCTCCGGACAGGAAATTATGGTTTCAACCATAATGTTTGTTTATTATAATAGAAATTAGGAAACTTTCATGTCCGTGTGGCTGAGTGCTTAGTTTGTCTTGTCCTGGTCAGATATAGCAGTATTAAGCCATTCTGAGCTGAATAAGCCTCAAAACGCTGGGAAAACCGCTTATTCACACTCTCAGACTTGCATACAGTGCACAAAAGAGGGAAAGGCTCTCCCGACAGGAAATTATGGTTTCAACCATAATGTTTGTTTACTAATATTGTAAAGTAAACAACTTTCATGTCCGTGTGGCTGAGTGCTTAGTTTGTCTTGTCCTGGTCAGATATAGCAGTATTAAGCCATTCTGAGCTGAATAAGCCTCAAAACGCTCGGAAAACCGCTTATTCACCGAATGAGCTTGCATACAGTGCACAAAAGAGGGAAAGGCTCTCCGGACAGGAAATTATGGTTTCAACCATAATGTTTGTTTATTATAATAGAAATTAGGAAACTTTCATGTCCGTGTGGCTGAGTGCTTAGTTTGTCTTGTCCTGGTCAGATATAGCAGTATTAAGCCATTCTGAGCTGAATAAGCCTCAAAACGCTGGGAAAACCGCTTATTCACACTCTCAGATTGCATACAGTGCACAAAAGAGGGAAAGGCTCTCCCGACAGGAAATTATGGTTTCAACCATAATGTTTGTTTACTAATATTGTAAAGTAAACAACTTTCATGTCCGTGTGGCTGAGTGCTTAGTTTGTCTTGTCCTGGTCAGATATAGCAGTATTAAGCCATTCTGAGCTGAATAAGCCTCAAAACGCTCGGAAAACCGCTTATTCACCGAATGAGCTTGCATACAGTGCACAAAAGAGGGAAAGGCTCTCCGGACAGGAAATTATGGTTTCAACCATAATGTTTGTTTATTATAATAGAAATTAGGAAACTTTCATGTCCGTGTGGCTGAGTGCTTAGTTTGTCTTGTCCTGGTCAGATATAGCAGTATTAAGCCATTCTGAGCTGAATAAGCCTCAAAACGCTCGGAAAACCGCTTATTCACCGAATGAGCTTGCATACAGTGCACAAAAGAGGGAAAGGCTCTCCGGACAGGAAATTATGGTTTCAACCATAATGTTTGTTTATTATAATAGAAATTAGGAAACTTTCATGTCCGTGTGGCTGAGTGCTTAGTTTGTCTTGTCCTGGTCAGATATAGCAGTATTAAGCCATTCTGAGCTGAATAAGCCTCAAAACGCTCGGAAAACCGCTTATTCACCGACTCATGAGCTTGCATACAGTGCACAAAAGAGGGAAAGGCTCTCCCGGACAGGAAATTATGGTTTCAACCATAATGTTTGTTTATTATAATATGTAAATTAGGAAACTTTCATGTCCGTGTGGCTGAGTGCTTAGTTTGTCTTGTCCTGGTCAGATATAGCAGTATTAAGCCATTCTGAGCTGAATAAGCCTCAAAACGCTGGGAAAACCGCTTATTCACACTCTCAGATTGCATACAGTGCACAAAAGAGGGAAAGGCTCTCCCGACAGGAAATTATGGTTTCAACCATAATGTTTGTTTACTAATATTGTAAAGTAAACAACTTTCATGTCCGTGTGGCTGAGTGCTTAGTTTGTCTTGTCCTGGTCAGATATAGCAGTATTAAGCCATTC
Organism: Lates calcarifer; assembly: GCF_001640805.2. Classification (NCBI taxonomy): domain Eukaryota; kingdom Metazoa; phylum Chordata; class Actinopteri; family Centropomidae; genus Lates; species Lates calcarifer. The sequence continues at coordinate 22,914 of NW_026117734.1, forward strand.
TGAGCTGAATAAGCCTCAAAACGCTCGGAAAACCGCTTATTCACACTCTCAGATTGCATACAGTGCACAAAAGAGGGAAAGGCTCTCCCGACAGGAAATTATGGTTTCAACCATAATGTTTGTTTACTAATATTGTAAAGTAAACAACTTTCATGTCCGTGTGGCTGAGTGCTTAGTTTGTCTTGTCCTGGTCAGATATAGCAGTATTAAGCCATTCTGAGCTGAATAAGCCTCAAAACGCTCGGGAAAACCGCTTATTCACACTCTCAGATTGCATACAGTGCACAAAAGAGGGAAAGGCTCTCCCGGACAGGAAATTATGGTTTCAACCATAATGTTTGTTTATTATAATAGTAAATTAGGAAACTTTCATGTCCGTGTGGCTGAGTGCTTAGTTTGTCTTGTCCTGGTCAGATATAGCAGTATTAAGCCATTCTGAGCTGAATAAGCCTCAAAACGCTCGGGAAAACCGCTTATTCACACTCTCAGATTGCATACAGTGCACAAAAGAGGGAAAGGCTCTCCCGACAGGAAATTATGGTTTCAACCATAATGTTTGTTTACTAATATTGTAAATTAAACAACTTTCATGTCCGTGTGGCTGAGTGCTTAGTTTGTCTTGTCCTGGTCAGATATAGCAGTATTAAGCCATTCTGAGCTGAATAAGCCTCAAAACGCTCGGAAAACCGCTTATTCACCGAATGAGCTTGCATACAGTGCACAAAAGAGGGAAAGGCTCTCCGGACAGGAAATTATGGTTTCAACCATAATGTTTGTTTATTATAATAGAAATTAGGAAACTTTCATGTCCGTGTGGCTGAGTGCTTAGTTTGTCTTGTCCTGGTCAGATATAGCAGTATTAAGCCATTCTGAGCTGAATAAGCCTCAAAACGCTGGGAAAACCGCTTATTCACACTCATGAGCTTGCATACAGTGCACAAAAGAGGGAAAGGCTCTCCCGGACAGGAAATTATGGTTTCAACCATAATGTTTGTTTACTAATATTGTAAAGTTAGACAACTTTCATGTCCGTGTGGCTGAGTGCTTAGTTTGTCTTGTCCTGGTCAGATATAGCAGTATTAAGCCATTCTGAGCTGAATAAGCCTCAAAACGCTGGGAAAACCGCTTATTCACACTCTCAGATTGCATACAGTGCACAAAAGAGGGAAAGGCTCTCCCGACAGGAAATTATGGTTTCAACCATAATGTTTGTTTACTAATATTGTAAAGTAAACAACTTTCATGTCCGTGTGGCTGAGTGCTTAGTTTGTCTTGTCCTGGTCAGATATAGCAGTATTAAGCCATTCTGAGCTGAATAAGCCTCAAAACGCTCGGAAAACCGCTTATTCACACTCTCAGATTGCATACAGTGCACAAAAGAGGGAAAGGCTCTCCCGACAGGAAATTATGGTTTCAACCATAATGTTTGTTTACTAATATTGTAAAGTAAACAACTTTCATGTCCGTGTGGCTGAGTGCTTAGTTTGTCTTGTCCTGGTCAGATATAGCAGTATTAAGCCATTCTGAGCTGAATAAGCCTCAAAACGCTCGGAAAACCGCTTATTCACCGAATGAGCTTGCATACAGTGCACAAAAGAGGGAAAGGCTCTCCGGACAGGAAATTATGGTTTCAACCATAATGTTTGTTTATTATAATAGAAATTAGGAAACTTTCATGTCCGTGTGGCTGAGTGCTTAGTTTGTCTTGTCCTGGTCAGATATAGCAGTATTAAGCCATTCTGAGCTGAATAAGCCTCAAAACGCTGGGAAAACCGCTTATTCACCGAATGAGCTTGCATACAGTGCACAAAAGAGGGAAAGGCTCTCCCGACAGGAAATTATGGTTTCAACCATAATGTTTGTTTACTAATATTGTAAAGTAAACAACTTTCATGTCCGTGTGGCTGAGTGCTTAGTTTGTCTTGTCCTGGTCAGATATAGCAGTATTAAGCCATTCTGAGCTGAATAAGCCTCAAAACGCTGGGAAAACCGCTTATTCACACTCTCAGACTTGCATACAGTGCACAAAAGAGGGAAAGGCTCTCCCGACAGGAAATTATGGTTTCAACCATAATGTTTGTTTACTAATATTGTAAAGTAAACAACTTTCATGTCCGTGTGGCTGAGTGCTTAGTTTGTCTTGTCCTGGTCAGATATAGCAGTATTAAGCCATTCTGAGCTGAATAAGCCTCAAAACGCTGGGAAAACCGCTTATTCACACTCTCAGACTTGCATACAGTGCACAAAAGAGGGAAAGGCTCTCCCGACAGGAAATTATGGTTTCAACCATAATGTTTGTTTACTAATATTGTAAAGTAAACAACTTTCATGTCCGTGTGGCTGAGTGCTTAGTTTGTCTTGTCCTGGTCAGATATAGCAGTATTAAGCCATTCTGAGCTGAATAAGCCTCAAAACGCTCGGAAAACCGCTTATTCACCGAATGAGCTTGCATACAGTGCACAAAAGAGGGAAAGGCTCTCCGGACAGGAAATTATGGTTTCAACCATAATGTTTGTTTATTATAATAGAAATTAGGAAACTTTCATGTCCGTGTGGCTGAGTGCTTAGTTTGTCTTGTCCTGGTCAGATATAGCAGTATTAAGCCATTCTGAGCTGAATAAGCCTCAAAACGCTGGGAAAACCGCTTATTCACACTCATGAGCTTGCATACAGTGCACAAAAGAGGGAAAGGCTCTCCCGACAGGAAATTATGGTTTCAACCATAATGTTTGTTTATTATAATAGAAATTAGGAAACTTTCATGTCCGTGTGGCTGAGTGCTTAGTTTGTCTTGTCCTGGTCAGATATAGCAGTATTAAGCCATTCTGAGCTGAATAAGCCTCAAAACGCTGGGAAAACCGCTTATTCACACTCTCAGACTTGCATACAGTGCACAAAAGAGGGAAAGGCTCTCCCGACAGGAAATTATGGTTTCAACCATAATGTTTGTTTACTAATATTGTAAAGTAAACAACTTTCATGTCCGTGTGGCTGAGTGCTTAGTTTGTCTTGTCCTGGTCAGATATAGCAGTATTAAGCCATTCTGAGCTGAATAAGCCTCAAAACGCTCGGAAAACCGCTTATTCACCGAATGAGCTTGCATACAGTGCACAAAAGAGGGAAAGGCTCTCCGGACAGGAAATTATGGTTTCAACCATAATGTTTGTTTATTATAATAGTAAATTAGAACAACTTTCATGTCCGTGTGGCTGAGTGCTTAGTTTGTCTTGTCCTGGTCAGATATAGCAGTATTAAGCCATTCTGAGCTGAATAAGCCTCAAAACGCTGGGAAAACCGCTTATTCACACTCTCAGACTTGCATACAGTGCACAAAAGAGGGAAAGGCTCTCCCGACAGGAAATTATGGTTTCAACCATAATGTTTGTTTACTAATATTGTAAAGTAAACAACTTTCATGTCCGTGTGGCTGAGTGCTTAGTTTGTCTTGTCCTGGTCAGATATAGCAGTATTAAGCCATTCTGAGCTGAATAAGCCTCAAAACGCTCGGAAAACCGCTTATTCACCGAATGAGCTTGCATACAGTGCACAAAAGAGGGAAAGGCTCTCCGGACAGGAAATTATGGTTTCAACCATAATGTTTGTTTATTATAATAGAAATTAGGAAACTTTCATGTCCGTGTGGCTGAGTGCTTAGTTTGTCTTGTCCTGGTCAGATATAGCAGTATTAAGCCATTCTGAGCTGAATAAGCCTCAAAACGCTCGGGAAAACCGCTTATTCACCGAATGAGCTTGCATACAGTGCACAAAAGAGGGAAAGGCTCTCCCGGACAGGAAATTATGGTTTCAACCATAATGTTTGTTTATTATAATAGAAATTAGGAAACTTTCATGTCCGTGTGGCTGAGTGCTTAGTTTGTCTTGTCCTGGTCAGATATAGCAGTATTAAGCCATTCTGAGCTGAATAAGCCTCAAAACGCTGGGAAAACCGCTTATTCACCGACTCAGACTTGCATACAGTGCACAAAAGAGGGAAAGGCTCTCCGACAGGAAATTATGGTTTCAACCATAATGTTTGTTTACTAATATTGTAAAGTAAACAACTTTCATGTCCGTGTGGCTGAGTGCTTAGTTTGTCTTGTCCTGGTCAGATATAGCAGTATTAAGCCATTCTGAGCTGAATAAGCCTCAAAACGCTCGGGAAAACCGCTTATTCACCGAATGAGCTTGCATACAGTGCACAAAAGAGGGAAAGGCTCTCCGGACAGGAAATTATGGTTTCAACCATAATGTTTGTTTATTATAATAGAAATTAGGACAACTTTCATGTCCGTGTGGCTGAGTGCTTAGTTTGTCTTGTCCTGGTCAGATATAGCAGTATTAAGCCATTCTGAGCTGAATAAGCCTCAAAACGCTCGGGAAAACCGCTTATTCACACTCTCAGAGCTTGCATACAGTGCACAAAAGAGGGAAAGGCTCTCCCGACAGGAAATTATGGTTTCAACCATAATGTTTGTTTATTATAATAGTAAATTAGGAAACTTTCATGTCCGTGTGGCTGAGTGCTTAGTTTGTCTTGTCCTGGTCAGATATAGCAGTATTAAGCCATTCTGAGCTGAATAAGCCTCAAAACGCTCGGAAAACCGCTTATTCACCGACTCTCAGACTTGCATACAGTGCACAAAAGAGGGAAAGGCTCTCCCGACAGGAAATTATGGTTTCAACCATAATGTTTGTTTACTAATATTGTAAAGTAAGACAACTTTCATGTCCGTGTGGCTGAGTGCTTAGTTTGTCTTGTCCTGGTCAGATATAGCAGTATTAAGCCATTCTGAGCTGAATAAGCCTCAAAACGCTCGGGAAAACCGCTTATTCACACTCTCAGACTTGCATACAGTGCACAAAAGAGGGAAAGGCTCTCCGGACAGGAAATTATGGTTTCAACCATAATGTTTGTTTACTAATATTGTAAAGTAAACAACTTTCATGTCCGTGTGGCTGAGTGCTTAGTTTGTCTTGTCCTGGTCAGATATAGCAGTATTAAGCCATTCTGAGCTGAATAAGCCTCAAAACGCTGGGAAAACCGCTTATTCACACTCGAGACTTGCATACAGTGCACAAAAGAGGGAAAGGCTCTCCCGACAGGAAATTATGGTTTCAACCATAATGTTTGTTTACTAATATTGTAAAGTAAACAACTTTCATGTCCGTGTGGCTGAGTGCTTAGTTTGTCTTGTCCTGGTCAGATATAGCAGTATTAAGCCATTCTGAGCTGAATAAGCCTCAAAACGCTGGGAAAACCGCTTATTCACACTCTCAGACTTGCATACAGTGCACAAAAGAGGGAAAGGCTCTCCGGACAGGAAATTATGGTTTCAACCATAATGTTTGTTTACTAATATTGTAAAGTAAACAACTTTCATGTCCGTGTGGCTGAGTGCTTAGTTTGTCTTGTCCTGGTCAGATATAGCAGTATTAAGCCATTCTGAGCTGAATAAGCCTCAAAACGCTGGGAAAACCGCTTATTCACCGACTCCAGACTTGCATACAGTGCACAAAAGAGGGAAAGGCTCTCCCGGACAGGAAATTATGGTTTCAACCATAATGTTTGTTTACTAATATTGTAAAGTAAACAACTTTCATGTCCGTGTGGCTGAGTGCTTAGTTTGTCTTGTCCTGGTCAGATATAGCAGTATTAAGCCATTCTGAGCTGAATAAGCCTCAAAACGCTCGGAAAACCGCTTATTCACACTCTCAGATTGCATACAGTGCACAAAAGAGGGAAAGGCTCTCCCGACAGGAAATTATGGTTTCAACCATAATGTTTGTTTACTAATATTGTAAAGTAAACAACTTTCATGTCCGTGTGGCTGAGTGCTTAGTTTGTCTTGTCCTGGTCAGATATAGCAGTATTAAGCCATTCTGAGCTGAATAAGCCTCAAAACGCTGGGAAAACCGCTTATTCACACTCTCAGATTGCATACAGTGCACAAAAGAGGGAAAGGCTCTCCCGACAGGAAATTATGGTTTCAACCATAATGTTGTTTACTAATATTGTAAAGTAAACAACTTTCATGTCCGTGTGGCTGAGTGCTTAGTTTGTCTTGTCCTGGTCAGATATAGCAGTATTAAGCCATTCTGAGCTGAATAAGCCTCAAAACGCTGGGAAAACCGCTTATTCACACTCTCAGATTGCATACAGTGCACAAAAGAGGGAAAGGCTCTCCCGACAGGAAATTATGGTTTCAACCATAATGTTTGTTTACTAATATTGTAAAGTAAACAACTTTCATGTCCGTGTGGCTGAGTGCTTAGTTTGTCTTGTCCTGGTCAGATATAGCAGTATTAAGCCATTCTGAGCTGAATAAGCCTCAAAACGCTGGGAAAACCGCTTATTCACACTCTCAGATTGCATACAGTGCACAAAAGAGGGAAAGGCTCTCCGGACAGGAAATTATGGTTTCAACCATAATGTTTGTTTACTAATATTGTAAAGTAAACAACTTTCATGTCCGTGTGGCTGAGTGCTTAGTTTGTCTTGTCCTGGTCAGATATAGCAGTATTAAGCCATTCTGAGCTGAATAAGCCTCAAAACGCTGGGAAAACCGCTTATTCACACTCTCAGATTGCATACAGTGCACAAAAGAGGGAAAGGCTCTCCGACAGGAAATTATGGTTTCAACCATAATGTTTGTTTACTAATATTGTAAAGTAAACAACTTTCATGTCCGTGTGGCTGAGTGCTTAGTTTGTCTTGTCCTGGTCAGATATAGCAGTATTAAGCCATTCTGAGCTGAATAAGCCTCAAAACGCTCGGAAAACCGCTTATTCACCGAATGAGCTTGCATACAGTGCACAAAAGAGGGAAAGGCTCTCCCGACAGGAAATTATGGTTTCAACCATAATGTTTGTTTATTATAATAGTAAATTAAAAACTTTCATGTCCGTGTGGCTGAGTGCTTAGTTTGTCTTGTCCTGGTCAGATATAGCAGTATTAAGCCATTCTGAGCTGAATAAGCCTCAAAACGCTCGGAAAACCGCTTATTCACCGAATGAGCTTGCATACAGTGCACAAAAGAGGGAAAGGCTCTCCGGACAGGAAATTATGGTTTCAACCATAATGTTTGTTTATTATAATAGAAATTAGGAAACTTTCATGTCCGTGTGGCTGAGTGCTTAGTTTGTCTTGTCCTGGTCAGATATAGCAGTATTAAGCCATTCTGAGCTGAATAAGCCTCAAAACGCTCGGGAAAACCGCTTATTCACGACTCTCAGATTGCATACAGTGCACAAAAGAGGGAAAGGCTCTCCGGACAGGAAATTATGGTTTCAACCATAATGTTTGTTTACTATAATAGTAAAGTAGGAAACTTTCATGTCCGTGTGGCTGAGTGCTTAGTTTGTCTTGTCCTGGTCAGATATAGCAGTATTAAGCCATTCTGAGCTGAATAAGCCTCAAAACGCTCGGAAAACCGCTTATTCACCGAATGAGCTTGCATACAGTGCACAAAAGAGGGAAAGGCTCTCCGGACAGGAAATTATGGTTTCAACCATAATGTTTGTTTATTATAATGAAAGTTAGGAAACTTTCATGTCCGTGTGGCTGAGTGCTTAGTTTGTCTTGTCCTGGTCAGATATAGCAGTATTAAGCCATTCTGAGCTGAATAAGCCTCAAAACGCTCGGGAAAACCGCTTATTCACCGACTCTCAGCTTGCATACAGTGCACAAAAGAGGGAAAGGCTCTCCCGGACAGGAAATTATGGTTTCAACCATAATGTTTGTTATTACTAATATTGTAAAGTAACAACTTTCATGTCCGTGTGGCTGAGTGCTTAGTTTGTCTTGTCCTGGTCAGATATAGCAGTATTAAGCCATTCTGAGCTGAATAAGCCTCAAAACGCTCGGGAAAACCGCTTATTCACCGAATGAGCTTGCATACAGTGCACAAAAGAGGGAAAGGCTCTCCCGACAGGAAATTATGGTTTCAACCATAATGTTTGTTTACTAATATTGTAAAGTAAACAACTTTCATGTCCGTGTGGCTGAGTGCTTAGTTTGTCTTGTCCTGGTCAGATATAGCAGTATTAAGCCATTCTGAGCTGAATAAGCCTCAAAACGCTCGGAAAACCGCTTATTCACACTCTCAGATTGCATACAGTGCACAAAAGAGGGAAAGGCTCTCCCGACAGGAAATTATGGTTTCAACCATAATGTTTGTTTACTAATATTGTAAAGTAAACAACTTCATGTCCGTGTGGCTGAGTGCTTAGTTTGTCTTGTCCTGGTCAGATATAGCAGTATTAAGCCATTCTGAGCTGAATAAGCCTCAAAAACGCTCGGAAAACCGCTTATTCACCGAACTGAGCTTGCATACAGTGCACAAAAGAGGGAAAGGCTCTCCGGACAGGAAATTATGGTTTCAACCCATAATGTTTGTTTACTAATATATGTAAAGTAAACACTTTCATGTCCGTGTGGCTGAGTGCTTAGTTTGTCTTGTCCTGGTCAGATAATAGCAGTATTAAGCCATTCTGAGCTGAATAAGCCTCAAAACGCTCGGAAAACCGCTTTATTCACCGACTCATAGAGCTTGCATACAGTGCACAAAAGAGGGAAAGGCTCTCCCGACAGGAAATTATGGTTTCAACCATAATGTTTGTTTATATATAATAGAAATTAGGACAACTTTCATGTCCGTGTGGCTGAGTGCTTAGTTTGTCTTGTCCTGGTCAGATATAGCAGTATTAAGCCATTCTGAGCTGAATAAGCCTCAAAACGCTGGGAAAACCGCTTATTCACACTCTCAGATTGCATACAGTGCACAAAAGAGGGAAAGGCTCTCCCGACAGGAAATTATGGTTTCAACCATAATGTTTGTTTACTAATATTGTAAAGTAAACAACTTTCATGTCCGTGTGGCTGAGTGCTTAGTTTGTCTTGTCCTGGTCAGATATAGCAGTATTAAGCCATTCTGAGCTGAATAAGCCTCAAAACGCTCGGAAAACCGCTTATTCACCGAATGAGCTTGCATACAGTGCACAAAAGAGGGAAAGGCTCTCCCGGACAGGAAATTATGGTTTCAACCATAATGTTTGTTTATTACTAATATGTAAAGTAGGAAACTTTCATGTCCGTGTGGCTGAGTGCTTAGTTTGTCTTGTCCTGGTCAGATATAGCAGTATTAAGCCATTCTGAGCTGAATAAGCCTCAAAACGCTCGGGAAAACCGGCTTATTCACACCGAATGAGCATTGCATACAGTGCACAAAAGAGGGAAAGGCTCTCCGGACAGGAAATTATGGTTTCAACCATAATGTTTGTTTACTAATAATTTAAAGATTAGGAAACTTTCATGTCCGTGTGGCTGAGTGCTTAGTTTGTCTTGTCCTGGTCAGATATAGCAGTATTAAGCCATTCTGAGCTGAATAAGCCTCAAAACGCTCGGAAAACCGCTTATTCACACTCTCAGACTTGCATACAGTGCACAAAAGAGGGAAAGGCTCTCCGCGACAGGAAATTATGGTTTCAACCATAATGTTTGTTTACTAATATTGTAAAAGTAAACAACTTTCATGTCCGTGTGGCTGAGTGCTTAGTTTGTCTTGTCCTGGTCAGATATAGCAGTATTAAGCCATTCTGAGCTGAATAAGCCTCAAAACGCTCGGGAAAACCGCTTATTCACCCGAATGAGCTTGCATACAGTGCACAAAAGAGGGAAAGGCTCTCCCGACAGGAAATTATGGTTTCAACCATAATGTTTGTTTACTAATATTGTAAAGTAAACACTTTCATGTCCGTGTGGCTGAGTGCTTAGTTTGTCTTGTCCTGGTCAGATATAGCAGTATTAAGCCATTCTGAGCTGAATAAGCCTCAAAACGCTCGGGAAAACCGCTTATTCACCACTCTCAGACTTGCATACAGTGCACAAAAGAGGGAAAGGCTCTCCCGACAGGAAATTATGGTTTCAACCATAATGTTTGTTTACTAATATTGTAAAGTAAACAACTTTCATGTCCGTGTGGCTGAGTGCTTAGTTTGTCTTGTCCTGGTCAGATATAGCAGTATTAAGCCATTCTGAGCTGAATAAGCCTCAAAACGCTGGGAAAACCGCTTATTCACCGACTCTCAGACTTGCATACAGTGCACAAAAGAGGGAAAGGCTCTCCCGACAGGAAATTATGGTTTCAACCATAATGTTTGTTTACTAATATTGTAAAGTAAACAACTTTCATGTCCGTGTGGCTGAGTGCTTAGTTTGTCTTGTCCTGGTCAGATATAGCAGTATTAAGCCATTCTGAGCTGAATAAGCCTCAAAACGCTCGGAAAACCGCTTATTCACCGAATGAGCTTGCATACAGTGCACAAAAGAGGGAAAGGCTCTCCGGACAGGAAATTATGGTTTCAACCATAATGTTTGTTTATTATAATAGAAATTAGGAAACTTTCATGTCCGTGTGGCTGAGTGCTTAGTTTGTCTTGTCCTGGTCAGATATAGCAGTATTAAGCCATTCTGAGCTGAATAAGCCTCAAAAACGCTGGGAAAACCGCTTATTCACCGAATGAGCTTGCATACAGTGCACAAAAGAGGGAAAGGCTCTCCGGACAGGAAATTATGGTTTCAACCATAATGTTTGTTTATTATAATAGAAATTAGGAAAACTTTCATGTCCGTGTGGCTGAGTGCTTAGTTTGTCTTGTCCTGGTCAGATATAGCAGTATTAAGCCATTCTGAGCTGAATAAGCCTCAAAACGCTCGGAAAACCGCTTATTCACCGAATGAGACTTGCATACAGTGCCACAAAAGAGGGAAAGGCTCTCCGGACAGGAAATTATGGTTTCAACCATAATGTTTGTTTACTAATATTGTAAAGTAAACAACTTTCATGTCCGTGTGGCTGAGTGCTTAGTTTGTCTTGTCCTGGTCAGATATAGCAGTATTAAGCCATTCTGAGCTGAATAAGCCTCAAAACGCTCGGAAAACCGCTTATTCACCGAATGAGCTTGCATACAGTGCACAAAAGAGGGAAAGGCTCTCCCGGACAGGAAATTATGGTTTCAACCATAATGTTTGTTTATTAATATTGTAAATTAGAACACTTTCATGTCCGTGTGGCTGAGTGCTTAGTTTGTCTTGTCCTGGTCAGATATAGCAGTATTAAGCCATTCTGAGCTGAATAAGCCTCAAAACGCTCGGGAAAACCGCTTATTCACACTCTGAGCATTGCATACAGTGCACAAAAGAGGGAAAGGCTCTCCGACAGGAAATTATGGTTTCAACCATAATGTTTGTTTACTAATATGTAAAGTAACAACTTTCATGTCCGTGTGGCTGAGTGCTTAGTTTGTCTTGTCCTGGTCAGATATAGCAGTATTAAGCCATTCTGAGCTGAATAAGCCTCAAAACGCTGGAAAACCGCTTATTCACACTGCTCAGATTGCATACAGTGCACAAAAGAGGGAAAGGCTCTCCCGACAGGAAATTATGGTTTCAACCATAATGTTTGTTTACTAATATTGTAAAGTAAACAACTTTCATGTCCGTGTGGCTGAGTGCTTAGTTTGTCTTGTCCTGGTCAGATATAGCAGTATTAAGCCATTCTGAGCTGAATAAGCCTCAAAACGCTCGGAAAACCGCTTATTCACCGAATGAGCTTGCATACAGTGCACAAAAGAGGGAAAGGCTCTCCGGACAGGAAATTATGGTTTCAACCATAATGTTTGTTTATAATAGTAAAGTAGGAAACTTTCATGTCCGTGTGGCTGAGTGCTTAGTTTGTCTTGTCCTGGTCAGATATAGCAGTATTAAGCCATTCTGAGCTGAATAAGCCTCAAAACGCTGGGAAAACCGCTTATTCACACGCAATGAGCTTGCATACAGTGCACAAAAGAGGGAAAGGCTCTCCGGACAGGAAATTATGGTTTCAACCATAATGTTTGTTTACTAATAATGTAAATTAGAACAACTTTCATGTCCGTGTGGCTGAGTGCTTAGTTTGTCTTGTCCTGGTCAGATATAGCAGTATTAAGCCATTCTGAGCTGAATAAGCCTCAAAACGCTGGGAAAACCGCTTATTCACACTCGTCAGATTGCATACAGTGCACAAAAGAGGGAAAGGCTCTCCGACAGGAAATTATGGTTTCAACCATAATGTTTGTTTACTAATATTGTAAAGTAAACAACTTTCATGTCCGTGTGGCTGAGTGCTTAGTTTGTCTTGTCCTGGTCAGATATAGCAGTATTAAGCCATTCTGAGCTGAATAAGCCTCAAAACGCTGGGAAAACCGCTTATTCACCGAATGAGCTTGCATACAGTGCACAAAAGAGGGAAAGGCTCTCCGGACAGGAAATTATGGTTTCAACCATAATGTTTGTTTATTATAATAGAAATTAGAAAACTTTCATGTCCGTGTGGCTGAGTGCTTAGTTTGTCTTGTCCTGGTCAGATATAGCAGTATTAAGCCATTCTGAGCTGAATAAGCCTCAAAACGCTGGGAAAACCGCTTATTCACACTCGATGAGCATTGCATACAGTGCACAAAAGAGGGAAAGGCTCTCCGACAGGAAATTATGGTTTCAACCATAATGTTTGTTTACTTAATATGAAAGTAAGAAACTTTCATGTCCGTGTGGCTGAGTGCTTAGTTTGTCTTGTCCTGGTCAGATATAGCAGTATTAAGCCATTCTGAGCTGAATAAGCCTCAAAACGCTGGGAAAACCGCTTATTCACACTCTCAGATTGCATACAGTGCACAAAAGAGGGAAAGGCTCTCCGGACAGGAAATTATGGTTTCAACCATAATGTTTGTTTACTAATATTGTAAAGTAAACAACTTTCATGTCCGTGTGGCTGAGTGCTTAGTTTGTCTTGTCCTGGTCAGATATAGCAGTATTAAGCCATTCTGAGCTGAATAAGCCTCAAAACGCTGGGAAAACCGCTTATTCACCGAATGAGCTTGCATACAGTGCACAAAAGAGGGAAAGGCTCTCCCGGACAGGAAATTATGGTTTCAACCATAATGTTTGTTTATTATAATAGAAATTAGGAAACTTTCATGTCCGTGTGGCTGAGTGCTTAGTTTGTCTTGTCCTGGTCAGATATAGCAGTATTAAGCCATTCTGAGCTGAATAAGCCTCAAAACGCTGGGAAAACCGCTTATTCACGACTCTCAGACTTGCATACAGTGCACAAAAGAGGGAAAGGCTCTCCGGACAGGAAATTATGGTTTCAACCATAATGTTTGTTTACTAATATTGTAAAGTAAACAACTTTCATGTCCGTGTGGCTGAGTGCTTAGTTTGTCTTGTCCTGGTCAGATATAGCAGTATTAAGCCATTCTGAGCTGAATAAGCCTCAAAACGCTGGGAAAACCGCTTATTCACACTGCTCAGCATTGCATACAGTGCACAAAAGAGGGAAAGGCTCTCCCGACAGGAAATTATGGTTTCAACCATAATGTTTGTTTACTAATATTGTAAAGTAAACAACTTTCATGTCCGTGTGGCTGAGTGCTTAGTTTGTCTTGTCCTGGTCAGATATAGCAGTATTAAGCCATTCTGAGCTGAATAAGCCTCAAAACGCTGGAAAACCGCTTATTCACCGAATGAGCTTGCATACAGTGCACAAAAGAGGGAAAGGCTCTCCCGGACAGGAAATTATGGTTTCAACCATAATGTTTGTTTACTAATATTGTAAAGTAAACAACTTTCATGTCCGTGTGGCTGAGTGCTTAGTTTGTCTTGTCCTGGTCAGATATAGCAGTATTAAGCCATTCTGAGCTGAATAAGCCTCAAAACGCTGGGAAAACCGCTTATTCACACTCTCAGATTGCATACAGTGCACAAAAGAGGGAAAGGCTCTCCGACAGGAAATTATGGTTTCAACCATAATGTTTGTTTACTAATATTGTAAAGTAAACAACTTTCATGTCCGTGTGGCTGAGTGCTTAGTTTGTCTTGTCCTGGTCAGATATAGCAGTATTAAGCCATTCTGAGCTGAATAAGCCTCAAAACGCTGGGAAAACCGCTTATTCACACTCAGACTTGCATACAGTGCACAAAAGAGGGAAAGGCTCTCCCGACAGGAAATTATGGTTTCAACCATAATGTTTGTTTACTAATATTGTAAAGTAAACAACTTTCATGTCCGTGTGGCTGAGTGCTTAGTTTGTCTTGTCCTGGTCAGATATAGCAGTATTAAGCCATTCTGAGCTGAATAAGCCTCAAAACGCTCGGAAAACCGCTTATTCACCGACTGAGCTTGCATACAGTGCACAAAAGAGGGAAAGGCTCTCCGGACAGGAAATTATGGTTTCAACCATAATGTTTGTTTATTATAATAGAAATTAGGAAACTTTCATGTCCGTGTGGCTGAGTGCTTAGTTTGTCTTGTCCTGGTCAGATATAGCAGTATTAAGCCATTCTGAGCTGAATAAGCCTCAAAACGCTCGGAAAACCGCTTATTCACACTCTGCAGATTGCATACAGTGCACAAAAGAGGGAAAGGCTCTCCCGGACAGGAAATTATGGTTTCAACCATAATGTTTGTTTACTAATATTGTAAAGTAAACAACTTTCATGTCCGTGTGGCTGAGTGCTTAGTTTGTCTTGTCCTGGTCAGATATAGCAGTATTAAGCCATTCTGAGCTGAATAAGCCTCAAAACGCTCGGAAAACCGCTTATTCACCGACATGAGCTTGCATACAGTGCACAAAAGAGGGAAAGGCTCTCCCGACAGGAAATTATGGTTTCAACCATAAATGTTTGTTTATAATATAGAAATGTAGGAAACTTTCATGTCCGTGTGGCTGAGTGCTTAGTTTGTCTTGTCCTGGTCAGATATAGCAGTATTAAGCCATTCTGAGCTGAATAAGCCTCAAAACGCTGGGAAAACCGCTTATTCACACTCGATCAGATTGCATACAGTGCACAAAAGAGGGAAAGGCTCTCCCGACAGGAAATTATGGTTTCAACCATAATGTTTGTTTACTAATATTGTAAAGTAAACAACTTTCATGTCCGTGTGGCTGAGTGCTTAGTTTGTCTTGTCCTGGTCAGATATAGCAGTATTAAGCCATTCTGAGCTGAATAAGCCTCAAAACGCTGCGGAAAACCGCTTATTCACACTCTGCAGATTGCATACAGTGCACAAAAGAGGGAAAGGCTCTCCCGACAGGAAATTATGGTTTCAACCATAATGTTTGTTTACTAATATTGTAAAGTAAACAACTTTCATGTCCGTGTGGCTGAGTGCTTAGTTTGTCTTGTCCTGGTCAGATATAGCAGTATTAAGCATTCTGAGCTGAATAAGCCTCAAAACGCTCGGAAAACCGCTTATTCACCGAATGAGCTTGCATACAGTGCACAAAAGAGGGAAAGGCTCTCCGGACAGGAAATTATGGTTTCAACCATAATGTTTGTTTATCTATATATGAAAGTAAACAACTTTCATGTCCGTGTGGCTGAGTGCTTAGTTTGTCTTGTCCTGGTCAGATATAGCAGTATTAAGCCATTCTGAGCTGAATAAGCCTCAAAACGCTGGGAAAACCGCTTATTCACAACTCAGATTGCATACAGTGCACAAAAGAGGGAAAGGCTCTCCGACAGGAAATTATGGTTTCAACCATAATGTTTGTTTACTAATATTGTAAAGTAAACAACTTTCATGTCCGTGTGGCTGAGTGCTTAGTTTGTCTTGTCCTGGTCAGATATAGCAGTATTAAGCCATTCTGAGCTGAATAAGCCTCAAAACGCTGGAAAACCGCTTATTCACCGAATGAGCTTGCATACAGTGCACAAAAGAGGGAAAGGCTCTCCGGACAGGAAATTATGGTTTCAACCATAATGTTTGTTTATTATAATAGAAATTAAAACTTTCATGTCCGTGTGGCTGAGTGCTTAGTTTGTCTTGTCCTGGTCAGATATAGCAGTATTAAGCCATTCTGAGCTGAATAAGCCTCAAAACGCTGGAAAACCGCTTATTCACAAGATTGCATACAGTGCACAAAAGAGGGAAAGGCTCCGACAGGAAATTATGGTTTCAACCATAATGTTTGTTTATAATATTGAATAAAAACTTTCATGTCCGTGTGGCTGAGTGCTTAGTTTGTCTTGTCCTGGTCAGATATAGCAGTATTAAGCCATTCTGAGCTGAATAAGCCTCAAAACGCTGGGAAAACCGCTTATTCACACTCTCAGATTGCATACAGTGCACAAAAGAGGGAAAGGCTCTCCCGACAGGAAATTATGGTTTCAACCATAATGTTTGTTTACTAATATTGTAAAGTAAACAACTTTCATGTCCGTGTGGCTGAGTGCTTAGTTTGTCTTGTCCTGGTCAGATATAGCAGTATTAAGCCATTCTGAGCTGAATAAGCCTCAAACGCTCGGAAAACCGCTTATTCACCGAATGAGCTTGCATACAGTGCACAAAAGAGGGAAAGGCTCTCCCGGACAGGAAATTATGGTTTCAACCATAATGTTTGTTTATTAATAGTAGAAATTAGAAACTTTCATGTCCGTGTGGCTGAGTGCTTAGTTTGTCTTGTCCTGGTCAGATATAGCAGTATTAAGCCATTCTGAGCTGAATAAGCCTCAAAACGCTGGGAAAACCGCTTATTCACACTCTCAGATTGCATACAGTGCACAAAAGAGGGAAAGGCTCTCCGGACAGGAAATTATGGTTTCAACCATAATGTTTGTTTACTAATATTGTAAAGTAAACAACTTTCATGTCCGTGTGGCTGAGTGCTTAGTTTGTCTTGTCCTGGTCAGATATAGCAGTATTAAGCCATTCTGAGCTGAATAAGCCTCAAAACGCTGGGAAAACCGCTTATTCACCGAATGAGCTTGCATACAGTGCACAAAAGAGGGAAAGGCTCTCCGGACAGGAAATTATGGTTTCAACCATAATGTTTGTTTACTAATATGTAAAGTAGGAAAACTTTCATGTCCGTGTGGCTGAGTGCTTAGTTTGTCTTGTCCTGGTCAGATATAGCAGTATTAAGCCATTCTGAGCTGAATAAGCCTCAAAACGCTGGGAAAACCGCTTATTCACACTCTCAGACTTGCATACAGTGCACAAAAGAGGGAAAGGCTCTCCCGACAGGAAATTATGGTTTCAACCATAATGTTTGTTTACTAATATTGTAAAGTAAACAACTTTCATGTCCGTGTGGCTGAGTGCTTAGTTTGTCTTGTCCTGGTCAGATATAGCAGTATTAAGCCATTCTGAGCTGAATAAGCCTCAAAACGCTGGGAAAACCGCTTATTCACGACATCGAGCTTGCATACAGTGCACAAAAGAGGGAAAGGCTCTCCCGACAGGAAATTATGGTTTCAACCATAATGTTGTTTACTAATATTGTAAAGTAAACAACTTTCATGTCCGTGTGGCTGAGTGCTTAGTTTGTCTTGTCCTGGTCAGATATAGCAGTATTAAGCCATTCTGAGCTGAATAAGCCTCAAAACGCTGGGAAAACCGCTTATTCACACTCTCAGATTGCATACAGTGCACAAAAGAGGGAAAGGCTCTCCGGACAGGAAATTATGGTTTCAACCATAATGTTTGTTTACTAATATTGTAAAGTAACAACTTTCATGTCCGTGTGGCTGAGTGCTTAGTTTGTCTTGTCCTGGTCAGATATAGCAGTATTAAGCCATTCTGAGCTGAATAAGCCTCAAAACGCTGGGAAAACCGCTTATTCCACCGAATGAGCTTGCATACAGTGCACAAAAGAGGGAAAGGCTCTCCGACAGGAAATTATGGTTTCAACCATAATGTTTGTTTACTAATATTGTAAAGTTAAACAACTTTCATGTCCGTGTGGCTGAGTGCTTAGTTTGTCTTGTCCTGGTCAGATATAGCAGTATTAAGCCATTCTGAGCTGAATAAGCCTCAAAACGCTGGGAAAACCGCTTATTCACACTCGTCAGACTTGCATACAGTGCACAAAAGAGGGAAAGGCTCTCCGACAGGAAATTATGGTTTCAACCATAATGTTTGTTTACTAATATGTAAAGTAAACAACTTTCATGTCCGTGTGGCTGAGTGCTTAGTTTGTCTTGTCCTGGTCAGATATAGCAGTATTAAGCCATTCTGAGCTGAATAAGCCTCAAAACGCTGGGAAAACCGCTTATTCACACCGAATGAGCTTGCATACAGTGCACAAAAGAGGGAAAGGCTCTCCCGGACAGGAAATTATGGTTTCAACCATAATGTTTGTTTATTATAATAGAAATTAGGAAACTTTCATGTCCGTGTGCTGAGTGCTTAGTTTGTCTTGTCCTGGTCAGATATAGCAGTATTAAGCCATTCTGAGCTGAATAAGCCTCAAAACGCTGGAAAACCGCTTATTCACACTCTCAGATTGCATACAGTGCACAAAAGAGGGAAAGGCTCTCCGGACAGGAAATTATGGTTTCAACCATAATGTTTGTTTACTTATAATTAGAAAGTAAGGACAACTTTCATGTCCGTGTGGCTGAGTGCTTAGTTTGTCTTGTCCTGGTCAGATATAGCAGTATTAAGCCATTCTGAGCTGAATAAGCCTCAAAACGCTGGGAAAACCGCTTATTCACACTCTCAGATTGCATACAGTGCACAAAAGAGGGAAAGGCTCTCCCGACAGGAAATTATGGTTTCAACCATAATGTTTGTTTACTAATATTGTAAAGTAAACAACTTTCATGTCCGTGTGGCTGAGTGCTTAGTTTGTCTTGTCCTGGTCAGATATAGCAGTATTAAGCCATTCTGAGCTGAATAAGCCTCAAAACGCTCGGAAAACCGCTTATTCACCCGAATGAGCTTGCATACAGTGCACAAAAGAGGGAAAGGCTCTCCGGACAGGAAATTATGGTTTCAACCATAATGTTTGTTTATTAATATAGAAATTAGGAACAACTTTCATGTCCGTGTGGCTGAGTGCTTAGTTTGTCTTGTCCTGGTCAGATATAGCAGTATTAAGCCATTCTGAGCTGAATAAGCCTCAAAACGCTGGGAAAACCGCTTATTCCACCGAATGAGCTTGCATACAGTGCACAAAAGAGGGAAAGGCTCTCCCGACAGGAAATTATGGTTTCAACCATAATGTTTGTTTTACTAATATTGTAAAGTAGAACAACTTTCATGTCCGTGTGGCTGAGTGCTTAGTTTGTCTTGTCCTGGTCAGATATAGCAGTATTAAGCCATTCTGAGCTGAATAAGCCTCAAAACGCTGGGAAAACCGCTTATTCACACTCTCAGATTGCATACAGTGCACAAAAGAGGGAAAGGCTCTCCCGACAGGAAATTATGGTTTCAACCATAATGTTTGTTTACTAATATTGTAAAGTAAACAACTTTCATGTCCGTGTGGCTGAGTGCTTAGTTTGTCTTGTCCTGGTCAGATATAGCAGTATTAAGCCATTCTGAGCTGAATAAGCCTCAAAACGCTGGGAAAACCGCTTATTCACCGAATGAGCTTGCATACAGTGCACAAAAGAGGGAAAGGCTCTCCGGACAGGAAATTATGGTTTCAACCATAATGTTTGTTTACTAATATTGTAAAGTAAACAACTTTCATGTCCGTGTGGCTGAGTGCTTAGTTTGTCTTGTCCTGGTCAGATATAGCAGTATTAAGCCATTCTGAGCTGAATAAGCCTCAAAACGCTCGGAAAACCGCTTATTCACACTCTCAGAGCTTGCATACAGTGCACAAAAGAGGGAAAGGCTCTCCGACAGGAAATTATGGTTTCAACCATAATGTTTGTTTACTAATATTGTAAAGTAAACAACTTTCATGTCCGTGTGGCTGAGTGCTTAGTTTGTCTTGTCCTGGTCAGATATAGCAGTATTAAGCCATTCTGAGCTGAATAAGCCTCAAAACGCTGGGAAAACCGCTTATTCACACTCTCAGATTGCATACAGTGCACAAAAGAGGGAAAGGCTCTCCCGACAGGAAATTATGGTTTCAACCATAATGTTTGTTTACTAATATTGTAAAGTAAACAACTTTCATGTCCGTGTGGCTGAGTGCTTAGTTTGTCTTGTCCTGGTCAGATATAGCAGTATTAAGCCATTCTGAGCTGAATAAGCCTCAAAACGCTGGGAAAACCGCTTATTCACACTCTCAGACTTGCATACAGTGCACAAAAGAGGGAAAGGCTCTCCGGACAGGAAATTATGGTTTCAACCATAATGTTTGTTTTACTAATATTGTAAAGTAGACAACTTTCATGTCCGTGTGGCTGAGTGCTTAGTTTGTCTTGTCCTGGTCAGATATAGCAGTATTAAGCCATTCTGAGCTGAATAAGCCTCAAAACGCTCGGAAAACCGCTTATTCACCGAATGAGCTTGCATACAGTGCACAAAAGAGGGAAAGGCTCTCCGGACAGGAAATTATGGTTTCAACCATAATGTTTGTTTATTATAATAGAAATTAGGAAACTTTCATGTCCGTGTGGCTGAGTGCTTAGTTTGTCTTGTCCTGGTCAGATATAGCAGTATTAAGCCATTCTGAGCTGAATAAGCCTCAAAACGCTGGGAAAACCGCTTATTCACACTCTCAGATTGCATACAGTGCACAAAAGAGGGAAAGGCTCTCCCGACAGGAAATTATGGTTTCAACCATAATGTTTGTTTACTAATATTGTAAAGTAAACAACTTTCATGTCCGTGTGGCTGAGTGCTTAGTTTGTCTTGTCCTGGTCAGATATAGCAGTATTAAGCCATTCTGAGCTGAATAAGCCTCAAAACGCTCGGAAAACCGCTTATTCACCGAATGAGCTTGCATACAGTGCACAAAAGAGGGAAAGGCTCTCCCGACAGGAAATTATGGTTTCAACCATAATGTTTGTTTATTATAATAGTAAATTAGGAAACTTTCATGTCCGTGTGGCTGAGTGCTTAGTTTGTCTTGTCCTGGTCAGATATAGCAGTATTAAGCCATTCTGAGCTGAATAAGCCTCAAAACGCTCGGGAAAACCGCTTATTCACCGAATGAGCTTGCATACAGTGCACAAAAGAGGGAAAGGCTCTCCGGACAGGAAATTATGGTTTCAACCATAATGTTTGTTTATTATAATAGAAATTAGGAAACTTTCATGTCCGTGTGGCTGAGTGCTTAGTTTGTCTTGTCCTGGTCAGATATAGCAGTATTAAGCCATTCTGAGCTGAATAAGCCTCAAAACGCTGGGAAAACCGCTTATTCACACTCTCAGATTGCATACAGTGCACAAAAGAGGGAAAGGCTCTCCCGACAGGAAATTATGGTTTCAACCATAATGTTTGTTTTACTAATATTGTAAAGTAAACAACTTTCATGTCCGTGTGGCTGAGTGCTTAGTTTGTCTTGTCCTGGTCAGATATAGCAGTATTAAGCCATTCTGAGCTGAATAAGCCTCAAAACGCTCGGAAAACCGCTTATTCACCGACTCTCGAGCTTGCATACAGTGCACAAAAGAGGGAAAGGCTCTCCCGACAGGAAATTATGGTTTCAACCATAATGTTTGTTTACTTATAATAGTAAATTAGGAAACTTTCATGTCCGTGTGGCTGAGTGCTTAGTTTGTCTTGTCCTGGTCAGATATAGCAGTATTAAGCCATTCTGAGCTGAATAAGCCTCAAAACGCTGGGAAAACCGCTTATTCACACTCTCAGATTGCATACAGTGCACAAAAGAGGGAAAGGCTCTCCCGACAGGAAATTATGGTTTCAACCATAATGTTTGTTTACTAATATTGTAAAGTAAACAACTTTCATGTCCGTGTGGCTGAGTGCTTAGTTTGTCTTGTCCTGGTCAGATATAGCAGTATTAAGCCATTCTGAGCTGAATAAGCCTCAAAACGCTCGGAAAACCGCTTATTCACCGAATGAGCTTGCATACAGTGCACAAAAGAGGGAAAGGCTCTCCGGACAGGAAATTATGGTTTCAACCATAATGTTTGTTTATTATAATAGAAATTAGGAAACTTTCATGTCCGTGTGGCTGAGTGCTTAGTTTGTCTTGTCCTGGTCAGATATAGCAGTATTAAGCCATTCTGAGCTGAATAAGCCTCAAAACGCTGGGAAAACCGCTTATTCACACTCTCAGATTGCATACAGTGCACAAAAGAGGGAAAGGCTCTCCGACAGGAAATTATGGTTTCAACCATAATGTTTGTTTACTAATATTGTAAAGTAAACAACTTTCATGTCCGTGTGGCTGAGTGCTTAGTTTGTCTTGTCCTGGTCAGATATAGCAGTATTAAGCCATTCTGAGCTGAATAAGCCTCAAAACGCTGGGAAAACCGCTTATTCACACTCTCAGACTTGCATACAGTGCACAAAAGAGGGAAAGGCTCTCCCGACAGGAAATTATGGTTTCAACCATAATGTTTGTTTACTAATATTGTAAAGTAAAAACTTTCATGTCCGTGTGGCTGAGTGCTTAGTTTGTCTTGTCCTGGTCAGATATAGCAGTATTAAGCCATTCTGAGCTGAATAAGCCTCAAAACGCTCGGGAAAACCGCTTATTCACACTCTCAGATTGCATACAGTGCACAAAAGAGGGAAAGGCTCTCCGACAGGAAATTATGGTTTCAACCATAATGTTTGTTTACTAATATTGTAAAGTAAACAACTTTCATGTCCGTGTGGCTGAGTGCTTAGTTTGTCTTGTCCTGGTCAGATATAGCAGTATTAAGCCATTCTGAGCTGAATAAGCCTCAAAACGCTGGGAAAACCGCTTATTCACACTCTCAGATTGCATACAGTGCACAAAAGAGGGAAAGGCTCTCCCGACAGGAAATTATGGTTTCAACCATAATGTTTGTTTACTAATATTGTAAAGTTAGACAACTTTCATGTCCGTGTGGCTGAGTGCTTAGTTTGTCTTGTCCTGGTCAGATATAGCAGTATTAAGCCATTCTGAGCTGAATAAGCCTCAAAACGCTGGGAAAACCGCTTATTCACCTCGAATGAGCTTGCATACAGTGCACAAAAGAGGGAAAGGCTCTCCGGACAGGAAATTATGGTTTCAACCATAATGTTTGTTTATTATAATTAGAAATTAGGAAACTTTCATGTCCGTGTGGCTGAGTGCTTAGTTTGTCTTGTCCTGGTCAGATATAGCAGTATTAAGCCATTCTGAGCTGAATAAGCCTCAAAACGCTCGGAAAACCGCTTATTCACCGAATGAGCTTGCATACAGTGCACAAAAGAGGGAAAGGCTCTCCGGACAGGAAATTATGGTTTCAACCATAATGTTTGTTTATTATAATAGAAATTAGGAAACTTTCATGTCCGTGTGGCTGAGTGCTTAGTTTGTCTTGTCCTGGTCAGATATAGCAGTATTAAGCCATTCTGAGCTGAATAAGCCTCAAAACGCTGGGAAAACCGCTTATTCACACTCTCAGATTGCATACAGTGCACAAAAGAGGGAAAGGCTCTCCCGACAGGAAATTATGGTTTCAACCATAATGTTTGTTTACTAATATTGTAAAGTAAACAACTTTCATGTCCGTGTGGCTGAGTGCTTAGTTTGTCTTGTCCTGGTCAGATATAGCAGTATTAAGCCATTCTGAGCTGAATAAGCCTCAAAACGCTCGGAAAACCGCTTATTCACACTCTCAGACTTGCATACAGTGCACAAAAGAGGGAAAGGCTCTCCCGACAGGAAATTATGGTTTCAACCATAATGTTTGTTTACTAATATTGTAAAGTAAACAACTTTCATGTCCGTGTGGCTGAGTGCTTAGTTTGTCTTGTCCTGGTCAGATATAGCAGTATTAAGCCATTCTGAGCTGAATAAGCCTCAAAACGCTCGGAAAACCGCTTATTCACACTCTCAGATTGCATACAGTGCACAAAAGAGGGAAAGGCTCTCCGACAGGAAATTATGGTTTCAACCATAATGTTTGTTTACTAATATTGTAAAGTAAACAACT
The DNA here is from genome assembly GCF_001640805.2 of Lates calcarifer. NCBI lineage: Eukaryota > Metazoa > Chordata > Actinopteri > Centropomidae > Lates > Lates calcarifer. The sequence goes on from NW_026117734.1 coordinate 46,774, forward strand.
TTCATGTCCGTGTGGCTGAGTGCTTAGTTTGTCTTGTCCTGGTCAGATATAGCAGTATTAAGCCATTCTGAGCTGAATAAGCCTCAAAACGCTGGGAAAACCGCTTATTCACACTCTCAGATTGCATACAGTGCACAAAAGAGGGAAAGGCTCTCCCGACAGGAAATTATGGTTTCAACCATAATGTTTGTTTATTACTAATATTGTAAATGTAAACAACTTTCATGTCCGTGTGGCTGAGTGCTTAGTTTGTCTTGTCCTGGTCAGATATAGCAGTATTAAGCCATTCTGAGCTGAATAAGCCTCAAAACGCTCGGAAAACCGCTTATTCACACTCTCAGATTGCATACAGTGCACAAAAGAGGGAAAGGCTCTCCGGACAGGAAATTATGGTTTCAACCATAATGTTTGTTTATAATATTGTAAAGTAAACAACTTTCATGTCCGTGTGGCTGAGTGCTTAGTTTGTCTTGTCCTGGTCAGATATAGCAGTATTAAGCCATTCTGAGCTGAATAAGCCTCAAAACGCTCGGAAAACCGCTTATTCACCGAATGAGCTTGCATACAGTGCACAAAAGAGGGAAAGGCTCTCCGGACAGGAAATTATGGTTTCAACCATAATGTTTGTTTATTATAATAGAAATTAGGAAACTTTCATGTCCGTGTGGCTGAGTGCTTAGTTTGTCTTGTCCTGGTCAGATATAGCAGTATTAAGCCATTCTGAGCTGAATAAGCCTCAAAACGCTGGGAAAACCGCTTATTCACACTCTCAGATTGCATACAGTGCACAAAAGAGGGAAAGGCTCTCCCGACAGGAAATTATGGTTTCAACCATAATGTTTGTTTACTAATATTGTAAATTAAACAACTTTCATGTCCGTGTGGCTGAGTGCTTAGTTTGTCTTGTCCTGGTCAGATATAGCAGTATTAAGCCATTCTGAGCTGAATAAGCCTCAAAACGCTGGGAAAACCGCTTATTCACACTCTCAGATTGCATACAGTGCACAAAAGAGGGAAAGGCTCTCCGACAGGAAATTATGGTTTCAACCATAATGTTTGTTTACTAATATTGTAAAGTAAACAACTTTCATGTCCGTGTGGCTGAGTGCTTAGTTTGTCTTGTCCTGGTCAGATATAGCAGTATTAAGCCATTCTGAGCTGAATAAGCCTCAAAACGCTCGGAAAACCGCTTATTCACCGAATGAGCTTGCATACAGTGCACAAAAGAGGGAAAGGCTCTCCGGACAGGAAATTATGGTTTCAACCATAATGTTTGTTTATTATAATAGAAATTAGGAAACTTTCATGTCCGTGTGGCTGAGTGCTTAGTTTGTCTTGTCCTGGTCAGATATAGCAGTATTAAGCCATTCTGAGCTGAATAAGCCTCAAAACGCTGGGAAAACCGCTTATTCACACTCTCAGATTGCATACAGTGCACAAAAGAGGGAAAGGCTCTCCGACAGGAAATTATGGTTTCAACCATAATGTTTGTTTACTAATATTGTAAAGTAAACAACTTTCATGTCCGTGTGGCTGAGTGCTTAGTTTGTCTTGTCCTGGTCAGATATAGCAGTATTAAGCCATTCTGAGCTGAATAAGCCTCAAAACGCTCGGAAAACCGCTTATTCACACCGAATGAGCTTGCATACAGTGCACAAAAGAGGGAAAGGCTCTCCGGACAGGAAATTATGGTTTCAACCATAATGTTTGTTTATTATAATAGAAATTAGGAAACTTTCATGTCCGTGTGGCTGAGTGCTTAGTTTGTCTTGTCCTGGTCAGATATAGCAGTATTAAGCCATTCTGAGCTGAATAAGCCTCAAAACGCTCGGAAAACCGCTTATTCACCGAATGAGCTTGCATACAGTGCACAAAAGAGGGAAAGGCTCTCCCGGACAGGAAATTATGGTTTCAACCATAATGTTTGTTTATTATAATAGAAATTAGGACAACTTTCATGTCCGTGTGGCTGAGTGCTTAGTTTGTCTTGTCCTGGTCAGATATATGCAGTATTAAGCCATTCTGAGCTGAATAAGCCTCAAAACGCTGGGAAAACCGCTTATTCACACTCTCAGATTGCATACAGTGCACAAAAGAGGGAAAGGCTCTCCCGACAGGAAATTATGGTTTCAACCATAATGTTTGTTTACTAATATTGTAAAGTAAACAACTTTCATGTCCGTGTGGCTGAGTGCTTAGTTTGTCTTGTCCTGGTCAGATATAGCAGTATTAAGCCATTCTGAGCTGAATAAGCCTCAAAACGCTCGGAAAACCGCTTATTCACCGAATGAGCTTGCATACAGTGCACAAAAGAGGGAAAGGGCTCTCCGGACAGGAAATTATGGTTTCAACCATAATGTTTGTTTATTATAATAGAAATTAGGAAACTTTCATGTCCAGTCGTGGCTGAGTGCTTAGTTTGTCTTGTTCCTGGTCAGATATAGCAGTATTAAGCCATTCTGAGCTGAATAAGCCTCAAAACGCTGGGAAAACCGCTTATTCACCAATCTGAGACTTGCATACAGTGCACAAAAGAGGGAAAGGCTCTCCGGACAGGAAATTATGGTTTCAACCATAATGTTTGTTTACTAATATGTAAAGTAAACAACTTTCATGTCCGTGTGGCTGAGTGCTTAGTTTGTCTTGTCCTGGTCAGATATAGCAGTATTAAGCCATTCTGAGCTGAATAAGCCTCAAAACGCTGGGAAAACCGCTTTATTCACACTCTCGATGACTTGCATTACAGTGCACAAAAGAGGGAAAGGCTCTCCCGACAGGAAATTATGGTTTCAACCATAATGTTTGTTTACTAATATTGTAAAGTAAACAACTTTCATGTCCGTGTGGCTGAGTGCTTAGTTTGTCTTGTCCTGGTCAGATATAGCAGTATTAAGCCATTCTGAGCTGAATAAGCCTCAAAACGCTCGGGAAAACCGCTTATTCCACTCTCATGACTTGCATACAGTGCACAAAAGAGGGAAAGGCTCTCCGACAGGAAATTATGGTTTCAACCATAATGTTTGTTTACTTAATAATAGTAAAGTTAGACAACTTTCATGTCCGTGTGGCTGAGTGCTTAGTTTGTCTTGTCCTGGTCAGATATAGCAGTATTAAGCCATTCTGAGCTGAATAAGCCTCAAAACGCTCGGGAAAACCGCTTATTCACACTCTCAGATTGCATACAGTGCACAAAAGAGGGAAAGGCTCTCCCGACAGGAAATTATGGTTTCAACCATAATGTTTGTTTACTAATATTGTAAAGTAAACAACTTTCATGTCCAGTGTGGCTGAGTGCTTAGTTTGTCTTGTCCTGGTCAGATATAGCAGTATTAAGCCATTCTGAGCTGAATAAGCCTCAAAACGCTGGGAAAACCGCTTTATTCACACTCTCAGACTTGCATACAGTGCACAAAAGAGGGAAAGGCTCTCCCGACAGGAAATTATGGTTTCAACCATAATGTTTGTTTACTAATATTGTAAAGTAAACAACTTTCATGTCCGTGTGGCTGAGTGCTTAGTTTGTCTTGTCCTGGTCAGATAATAGCAGTATTAAGCCATTCTGAGCTGAATAAGCCTCAAAACGCTCGGAAAACCGCTTATTCACCGAATGAGCTTGCATACAGTGCACAAAAGAGGGAAAGGCTCTCCGACAGGAAATTATGGTTTCAACCATAATGTTTGTTTATTATAATATGTAAATTAGAAAACTTTCATGTCCGTGTGGCTGAGTGCTTAGTTTGTCTTGTCCTGGTCAGATATAGCAGTATTAAGCCATTCTGAGCTGAATAAGCCTCAAAACGCTGGGAAAACCGCTTATTCACACTGCATGAGCTTGCATACAGTGCACAAAAGAGGGAAAGGCTCTCCCGGACAGGAATTATGGTTTCAACCATAATGTTTGTTTACTTATAATATGTAATATAGGAAACTTTTCATGTCCGTGTGCTGAGTGCTTAGTTTGTCTTTCCTGGTCAGATATATGCAGTATTAAGCCATCTTCTGAGCTGATAAGCCTCAAAACGCTCGGGAAAACCGCTTATTCACACTCTCAGATTGCATACAGTGCCACAAAGAGGAAAGGCTCTCCTCCCCGACAGGAAATTATGGTTTCCACCATAATGTTTGTTTACTAATATGTAAAGTAAACAACTTTCATGTCCGTGTGCTTGAGTGCTTAGTTTGTCTTGTCCTGGTCAGATATAGCAGTATTAAGCCATTCTGAGCTGAATAAGCCTCAAAACGCTCGGGAAAACCGCTTATTCAACCGAATGAGCTTGCATACAGTGCACAAAAGAGGGAAAGGCTCTCCGGACAGGAAATTATGGTTTCAACCATAATGTTTGTTATTATAATAGAAATTAGAAACTTTCATGTCAGTGTGGCTGAGTGCTTTAGTTTGTCTTGTCCTGGTCAGATATAGCAGTATTAAGCCATTCTGAGCTGAATAAGCCTCAAAACGCTGGGAAAACCGCTTATTCACCGCTTGCATACAGTGCACAAAAGAGGAAAGGCTCTCCCGACAGGAAATTATGGTTTCAACCATAATGTTTGTTTATTATAATAGAAATTAGGAAACTTTCATGTCCGTGTGGCTGAGTCTTAGTTTGTCTTGTCCTGGTCAGATAATGCCAGTATTAAGCCATTCTGAGCTGAATAAGCCTCAAAACGCTGGGAAAACCGCTTATTCACACTCTCAGACTTGCATACAGTGCACAAAAGAGGAAAGGCTCTGCCGACAGGAAATTATGCGTTTCAACCATAATGTTTGTTTACTAATATTGTAAAGTAAACAACTTTCATGTCCGTGTGGCTGAGTGCTTAGTTTGTCTTGTCCTGTCAGATATAGCAGTATTAAGCCATCTGAGCTGAATAAGCCTCAAAACGCTCGAAAACCGGCTTATTCAGCGAATGAGCTTGCATACAGTGCACAAAAGAGGGAAGAGGCTCTGCCGGACAGAAATTATGGTTTCAACCATAATGTTTGTATTATAATAGAAATTAGGGAAACCTTCATGTCCGTGTGGCTGAGTGCTTAGTTTGTCTTGTCCTGGTCAGATATAGCAGTATTAAGCCATTCTGAGCTAATAAGCCTCAAAACGCTGGGAAAACCGCTTATTCACCGAATGAGCTTGCATACAGTGCACAAAAGAGGGAAAGGCTCTCCGACAGGAAATTATGGTTTCAACCATAATGTTTGTTTATTATAATAGAAATTAAAACTTTCATGTCCGTGTGGCTGAGTGCTTAGTTTGTCTTGTCCTGGTCAGATATAGCAGTATTAAGCCATTCTGAGCTGAATAAGCCTCAAAACGCTGGGAAAACCGCTTATTCACACTCTCAGATTGCATACAGTGCACAAAAGAGGGAAAGGCTCTCCCGACAGGAAATTATGGTTTCAACCATAATGTTTGTTTACTAATATTGTAAAGTAAACAACTTTGTCATGTCCGTGTGGCTGAGTGCTTAGTTTGTCTTGTCCTGGTCAGATATAGCCAGTATTTAAAGCCATTCTGAGCTGAATAAGCCTCAAAACGCTCGGAAAACCGCTTATCACCGAATGAGCTTGCATACAGTGCACAAAAGAGGGAAAGGCTCTCCGGACAGGAAATTTATGGTTTCAACCATAATGTTTGTTTATTATAATAGAAATTAGAAACTTTCATGTCCGTGTGGCTGAGTGCTTAGTTTGTCTTGTCCTGGTCAGATATAGCAGTATTAAGCCATTCTGAGCTGAATAAGCCTCAAAACGCTGGGAAAACCGCTTATTCACACTCTCAGATTGCATACAGTGCACAAAAGAGGGAAAGGCTCTCCCGACAGGAAATTATGGTTTCAACCATAATGTTTGTTTACTAATATTGTAAAGTAAACAACTTTCATGTCCGTGTGGCTGAGTGCTTAGTTTGTCTTGTCCTGGTCAGATATAGCAGTATTAAGCCATTCTGAGCTGAATAAGCCTCAAAACGCTGGGAAAAACCGCTTATTCGACACTCTCAGATTGCATACAGTGCACCAAAAGAGGGAAAGGCTCTGCCGACAGGAAATTATGGTTTCAACCATAATGTTTGTTTACTAATATTGTAAAGTAAACAACTTTCATGTCCGTGTGGCTGAGTGCTTAGTTTGTCTTGTCCTGGTCAGATATAGCAGTATTAAGCCATTCTGAGCTGAATAAGCCTCAAAACGCTCGGGAAAACCGCTTATTCACCGATATGAGCTTGCATACAGTGCACAAAAGAGGGAAAGGCTCTCCGGACAGGAAATTATGGTTTCAACCATAATGTTTGTTTATTATAATAGAAAGTTAGGAAACTTTCATGTCCGTGTGGCTGAGTGCTTAGTTTGTCTTGTCCTGGTCAGATATAGCAGTATTAAGCCATTCTGAGCTGAATAAGCCTCAAAACGCTGGGAAAACCGCTTATTCACACTCTCAGATTGCATACAGTGCACAAAAGAGGGAAAGGCTCTCCGCGACAGGAAATTATGGTTTCAACCATAATGTTTGTTTACTAATATTGTAAAGTAGAACAACTTTCATGTCCGTGTGGCTGAGTGCTTAGTTTGTCTTGTCCTGGTCAGATATAGCAGTATTAAGCCATTCTGAGCTGAATAAGCCTCAAAACGCTGGGAAAACCGCTTATTCACACTGTCAGATTGCATACAGTGCACAAAAGAGGGAAAGGCTCTCCCGACAGGAAAATTATGGTTTCAACCATAATGTTTGTTTACTATATTGTAAAGTAAACAACTTTCATGTCCGTGTGGCTGAGTGCTTAGTTTGTCTTGTCCTTGGTCAGATATAGCAGTATTAAGCCATTCTGAGCTGAATAAGCCTCAAAAACGCTGGGAAAACCGCTTATTCACCGAATCTCAGACTTGCATACAGTGCACAAAAGAGGGAAAGGCTCTCCGGACAGGAAATTATGGTTTCAACCATAATGTTTGTTTACTAATATTGTAAAGTAAACAACTTTCATGTCCGTGTGGCTGAGTGCTTAGTTTGTCTTGTCCTGGTCAGATAATAGCAGTATTAAGCCATTCTGAGCTGAATAAGCCTCAAAACGCTCGGAAAACCGCTTATTCACATCTGATTGCATACAGTGCACAAAAGAGGGAAAGGCTCTCCCGGACAGGAAATTATGGTTCAACCATAATGTTTGTTATTATAATATGAAATTAGGAAACTTTCATGTCGTGTGGCTGAGTGCTTAGTTTGTCTTGTCCTGGTCAGATATAGCAGTATTAAGCCATTCTGAGCTGAATAAGCCTCAAAACGCTGGGAAAACCGCTTTATTCACACTCTCAGACTGCATACAGTGCACAAAAGAGGGAAAGGCTCTCCCGACAGGAAATTATGGTTTCAACCATAATGTTTGTTTACTAATATTGTAAAGTAAACAACTTTCATGTCCGTGTGGCTGAGTGCTTAGTTTGTCTTGTCCTGGTCAGATATAGCAGTATTAAGCCATTCTGAGCTGAATAAGCCTCAAAACGCTCGGAAAACCGCTTATTCACCGAATGAGCTTGCATACAGTGCACAAAAGAGGGAAAGGCTCTCCGGACAGGAAATTATGGTTTCAACCATAATGTTTGTTTATTATAATAGAAATTAGGAAACTTTCATGTCCGTGTGGCTGAGTGCTTAGTTTGTCTTGTCCTGGTCAGATATAGCAGTATTAAGCCATTCTGAGCTGAATAAGCCTCAAAACGCTCGGAAAACCGTTTATTCACCGACATGAGCTTGCATACAGTGCACAAAAGAGGGAAAGGCTCTCCCGGACAGGAAATTATGGTTTCAACCATAATGTTTGTTTATTATAATAGAAATTAGGAAACTTTCATGTCCGTGTGGCTGAGTGCTTAGTTTGTCTTGTCCTGGTCAGATATAGCAGTATTAAGCCATTCTGAGCTGAATAAGCCTCAAAACGCTGGGAAAACCGCTTATTCACACTCTCAGATTGCATACAGTGCACAAAAGAGGGAAAGGCTCTCCCGACAGGAAATTATGGTTTCAACCATAATGTTTGTTTACTAATATTGTAAAGTAAACAACTTTCATGTCCGTGTGGCTGAGTGCTTAGTTTGTCTTGTCCTGGTCAGATATAGCAGTATTAAGCCATTCTGAGCTGAATAAGCCTCAAAACGCTCGGGAAAACCGCTTATTCACACTCTCAGACTTGCATACAGTGCACAAAAGAGGGAAAGGCTCTCCGACAGGAAATTATGGTTTCAACCATAATGTTTGTTTACTAATATTGTAAAGTAAACAACTTTCATGTCCGTGTGGCTGAGTGCTTAGTTTGTCTTGTCCTGGTCAGATATAGCAGTATTAAGCCATTCTGAGCTGAATAAGCCTCAAAACGCTGGGAAAACCGCTTATTCACACTCTCAGATTGCATACAGTGCACAAAAGGAGGGAAAGGCTCTCCCGACAGGAAATTATGGTTTCAACCATAATGTTTGTTTACTAATATTGTAAAGTAAACAACTTTCATGTCCGTGTGGCTGAGTGCTTAGTTTGTCTTGTCCTGGTCAGATATAGCAGTATTAAGCCATTCTGAGCTGAATAAGCCTCAAAACGCTGGGAAAACCGCTTATTCACACTCTCAGATTGCATACAGTGCACAAAAGAGGGAAAGGCTCTCCGACAGGAAATTATGGTTTCAACCATAATGTTTGTTTACTAATATTGTAAAGTAAACAACTTTCATGTCCGTGTGGCTGAGTGCTTAGTTTGTCTTGTCCTGGTCAGATATAGCAGTATTAAGCCATTCTGAGCTGAATAAGCCTCAAAACGCTGCGGAAAACCGCTTATTCACCGAATGAGCTTGCATACAGTGCACAAAAGAGGGAAAGGCTCTCCGGACAGGAAATTATGGTTTCAACCATAATGTTTGTTTATTATAATAGAAATTAGGAAACTTTCATGTCCGTGTGGCTGAGTGCTTAGTTTGTCTTGTCCTGGTCAGATATAGCAGTATTAAGCCATTCTGAGCTGAATAAGCCTCAAAACGCTGGGAAAACCGCTTATTCACACTCTCAGATTGCATACAGTGCACAAAAGAGGGAAAGGCTCTCCCGACAGGAAATTATGGTTTCAACCATAATGTTTGTTTACTAATATTGTAAAGTAAACAACTTTCATGTCCGTGTGGCTGAGTGCTTAGTTTGTCTTGTCCTGGTCAGATATAGCAGTATTAAGCCATTCTGAGCTGAATAAGCCTCAAAACGCTGGGAAAACCGCTTATTCACACTCTCAGATTGCATACAGTGCACAAAAGAGGGAAAGGCTCTCCCGACAGGAAATTATGGTTTCAACCATAATGTTTGTTTACTTAATATTGTAAAGTAAACAACTTTCATGTCCGTGTGGCTGAGTGCTTAGTTTGTCTTGTCCTGGTCAGATATAGCAGTATTAAGCCATTCTGAGCTGAATAAGCCTCAAAACGCTGGGAAAACCGCTTATTCACACTCTCAGATTGCATACAGTGCACAAAAGAGGGAAAGGCTCTCCCGACAGGAAATTATGGTTTCAACCATAATGTTTGTTTACTTAATATTGTAAAGTTAAACAACTTTCATGTCCGTGTGGCTGAGTGCTTAGTTTGTCTTGTCCTGGTCAGATATAGCAGTATTAAGCCATTCTGAGCTGAATAAGCCTCAAAACGCTGGGAAAAACCGCTTATTCACCAACTCTCAGATTGCATACAGTGCACAAAAGAGGGAAAGGCTCTCCCGACAGGAAATTATGGTTTCAACCATAATGTTTGTTTACTAATATTGTAAAGTAAGACAACTTTCATGTCCGTGTGGCTGAGTGCTTAGTTTGTCTTGTCCTGGTCAGATATAGCAGTATTAAGCCATTCTGAGCTGAATAAGCCTCAAAACGCTGGGGAAACCGCTTATTCACCGAATGAGCTTGCATACAGTGCACAAAAGAGGGAAAGCTCTCCCGGACAGGAAATTATGGTTTCAACCATAATGTTGTTTATTATAATAGAAATTAGGAAACTTTCATGTCCGTGTGGCTGAGTGCTTAGTTTGTCTTGTCCTGGTCAGATATAGCAGTATTAAGCCATTCTGAGCTGAATAAGCCTCAAAACGCTCGGGAAAACCGCTTATTCACGAATGAGCTTGCATACAGTGCACAAAAGAGGGAAAGGCTCTCCGACAGGAAATTATGGTTTCAACCATAATGTTGTTTATTATAATAGAAATTAGGAAACTTTCATGTCCGTGTGGCTGAGTGCTTAGTTTGTCTTGTCCTGGTCAGATATAGCAGTATTAAAGCCATTCTGAGCTGAATAAGCCTCAAAACGCTGGGAAAAACCGCTTATTCACACTCTCAGCATTGGCATACAGTGCACAAAAGAGGGAAAGGCTCTCCCGACAGGAAATTATGGTTTCAACCATAATGTTTGTTTATATATGTAATAGTAATTACAACTTTCATGTCCGTGTGGCTGAGTGCTTAGTTTGTCTTGTCCTGGTCAGATATAGCAGTATTAAGCCATTCTGAGCTGAATAAGCCTCAAAAACGCTGGGAAAACCGCTTATTCACACTCATGCAGATTGCATACAGTGCACAAAAGAGGGAAAGGCTCTCCGACAGGAAATTATGGTTTCAACCATAATGTTTGTTTATTATAATAGTAAATTAGGAAACTTTCATGTCCGTGTGGCTGAGTGCTTAGTTTGTCTTGTCCTGGTCAGATATAGCAGTATTAAGCCATTCTGAGCTGAAATAAGCCTCAAAACGCTGGGAAAACCGCTTATTCACACTCTCAGATTGCATACAGTGCACAAAAGAGGGAAAGGCTCTCCCGACAGGAAATTATGGTTTCAACCATAATGTTTGTTTTATAATTGAAAGTAAAAACTTTCATGTCCGTGTGGCTGAGTGCTTAGTTTGTCTTGTCCTGGTCAGATATAGCAGTATTAAGCCATTCTGAGCTGAATAAGCCTCAAAACGCTGGAAAACCGCTTATTCACCGAATGAGCTTGCATACAGTGCACAAAAGAGGGAAAGGCTCTCCGGACAGGAAATTATGGTTTCAACCATAATGTTTGTTTATATAATAGAAATTAGGAAACTTTCATGTCCGTGTGGCTGAGTGCTTAGTTTGTCTTGTCCTGGTCAGATATAGCAGTATTAAGCCATTCTGAGCTGAATAAGCCTCAAAACGCTGGGAAAACCGCTTATTCACACTCTCAGATTGCATACAGTGCACAAAAGAGGGAAAGGCTCTCCCGACAGGAAATTATGGTTTCAACCATAATGTTTGTTTACTATATAAATTAAACTTTCATGTCCGTGTGGCTGAGTGCTTAGTTTGTCTTGTCCTGGTCAGATATAGCAGTATTAAGCCATTCTGAGCTGAATAAGCCTCAAAACGCTGGGAAAACCGCTTATTCACACTCTCAGATTGCATACAGTGCACAAAAGAGGAAAGGCTCTCCCGACAGGAAATTATGGTTTCAACCATAATGTTTGTTTTACAAAAAACTGAATTGTCATACAGTGTTTATGGGTCTTTCATGTAGTGCTTAGTTTGTCTTGTCCTGGTCAGATATAGCAGTATTAAGCCATTCTGAGCTGAATAAGCCTCAAAACGCTGGGAAAACCGCTTATTCACACTCTCAGATTGCATACAGTGCACAAAAGAGGGAAAGGCTCTCCGACAGGAAATTATGGTTTCAACCATAATGTTTGTTTACTAATATTGTAAAGTAAACAACTTTCATGTCCGTGTGGCTGAGTGCTTAGTTTGTCTTGTCCTGGTCAGATATAGCAGTATTAAGCCATTCTGAGCTGAATAAGCCTCAAAACGCTGGGAAAACCGCTTATTCACCGAATGAGCTTGCATACAGTGCACAAAAGAGGGAAAGGCTCTCCCGACAGGAAATTATGGTTTCAACCATAATGTTTGTTTATTATAATAGAAATTAGGAAACTTTCATGTCCGTGTGGCTGAGTGCTTAGTTTTGTCTTGTCCTGGTCAGATATAGCAGTATTAAGCCATTCTGAGCTGAATAAGCCTCAAAAACGCTGGGAAAACCGCTTTATTTCACACTCTCAGATTGCATACAGTGCCACAAAAGAGGGAAAGGCTCTCCCGACAGGAAAATTATGGTTTCAACCATAATGTTTGTTTACTAATATTGTAAAGTAAACAACTTTCATGTCCGTGTGGCTGAGTGCTTAGTTTGTCTTGTCCTGGTCAGATATAGCAGTATTAAGCCATTCTGAGCTGAATAAGCCTCAAAACGCTGGGAAAACCGCTTATTCACGAATGAGCTTGCATACAGTGCACAAAAGAGGGAAAGGCTCTCCGGACAGGAAATTATGGTTTCAACCATAATGTTTGTTTACTAATATTGTAAAGTAAACAACTTTCATGTCCGTGTGGCTGAGTGCTTAGTTTGTCTTGTCCTGGTCAGATATTAAGCAGTATTAAGCCATTCTGAGCTGAATAAGCCTCAAAACGCTGGGAAAACCGCTTATTCACCGAACCTGAGCATTGCATACAGTGGCACAAAAGAGGGAAAGGCTCTCCGACAGGAAATTATGGTTTCAACCATAATGTTTGTTTACTAATATTGTAAATAAAAACTTTCATGTCCGTGTGGCTGAGTGCTTAGTTTGTCTTGTCCTGGTCAGATATAGCAGTATTAAGCCATTCTGAGCTGAATAAGCCTCAAAACGCTGGGAAAACCGCTTATTCACCGAATGAGCTTGCATACAGTGCACAAAAGAGGGAAAGGCTCTCCGACAGGAAATTATGGTTTCAACCATAATGTTTGTTTATTATAATTGAAAAGGAAACTTTTTCATGTCCGTGTGGCTGAGTGCTTAGTTTGTCTTGTCCTGGTCAGATATAGCAGTATTAAGCCATTCTGAGCTGAATAAGCCTCAAAACGCTGGAAAACCGCTTATTCACCGAATGAGCTTGCATACAGTGCACAAAAGAGGGAAAGGCTCTCCGACAGGAAATTATGGTTTCAACCATAATGTTTGGTTTATTATAATTAGAAATTAGGAAACTTTCATGTCCGTGTGGCTGAGTGCTTAGTTTGTCTTGTCCTGGTCAGATATAGGCAGTATTAAGCCATTCTGAGCTGAATAAGCCTCAAAACGCTGGAAAACCGCTTATTTCACCTGAATGAGCTTGCATACAGTGCACAAAAGAGGGAAAGGCTCTCCCGGACAGGAAATTATGGTTTCAACCATAATGTTTGTTTATCTATAATATGTAAAGTATAGGACAACTTTCATGTCCGTGTGGCTGGAGTGGCTTAGTTTGTCTTGTCCTGGTCAGATATAGCAGTAATTAAGCCATTCTGAGCTGAATAAGCCTCAAAACGCTGGGAAAACCGCTTATTCACACTCTCAGACTTGCATACAGTGCACAAAAGAGGGAAAGGCTCTCCCGACAGGAAATTATGGTTTCAACCAATAATGTTTGTTTACTAATATTGTAAAAGTAAACAACTTTCATGTCCGTGTGGCTGAGTGCTTAGTTTGTCTTGTCCTGGTCAGATATAGCAGTATTAAGCCATTCTGAGCTGAATAAGCCTCAAAACGCTGGGAAAAACCGCTTATTCTACCGAATGAGCTTGCATACAGTGCACAAAAGAGGGAAAGGCTCTCCGCGACAGGAAATTATGGTTTCAACCATAATGTTTGTTTACTAATATTGTAAAGTAAACAACTTTCATGTCCGTGTGGCTGAGTGCTTAGTTTGTCTTGTCCTGGTCAGATATAGCAGTATTAAGCCATTCTGAGCTGAATAAGCCTCAAAACGCTGGGAAAACCGCTTATTCACCTCCGAATGATTGCATACAGTGCACCAAAAGAGGGAAAGGCTCTCCCGACAGGAAATTATGGTTTCAACCATAATGTTTTGTTTATTATATAGTAAATTAGGAAACTTTCATGTCCGTGTGGCTGAGTGCTTAGTTTGTCTTGTCCTGGTCAGATATAGCAGTAATTAAGCCATTCTGAGCTGAATAAGCCTCAAAACGCTGGGAAAACCGCTTATTCACCGATATGAGCTGCATACAGGTGCACAAAAGAGGGAAAGGCTCTCCCGGACAGGAAATTATGGTTTCAACCATAATGTTTGTTTACTTATAATAGAAATTAGGAAACTTTTCATGTCCGTGTGGCTGAGTGCTTAGTTTGTCCTTGTCCCTGGTCAGATATAGCAGTATTAAGCCATTCTGAGCTGAATAAGCCTCAAAACGCTGGGAAAACCGCTTATTCACACTCTCAGCATTGCATACAGTGCACAAAAGAGGGAAAGGCTCTCCCGACAGGAAATTATGGTTTCAACCATAATGTTTGTTACTAATATTGTAAAGTAAACAACTTTCATGTCCGTGTGGCTGAGTGCTTAGTTTGTCTTGTCCTGGTCAGATATAGCAGTATTAAGCCATTCTGAGCTGAATAAGCCTCAAAACGCTCGGGAAAACCGCTTATTCACCGAATGAGCTTGCATACAGTGCACAAAAGAGGGAAAGGCTCTCCCGGACAGGAAATTATGGTTTCAACCATAATGTTTGTTTATTATAATAGAAATTAGGAAACTTTCATGTCCGTGTGGCTGAGTGCTTAGTTTGTCTTGTCCTGGTCAGATATAGCAGTATTAAGCCATTCTGAGCTGAATAAGCCTCAAAACGCTGGGAAAACCGCTTATTCACCGAATTGAGCTTGCATACAGTGCACAAAAGAGGGAAAGGCTCTCCCGGACAGGAAATTATGGTTTCAACCATAATGTTTGTTTATTATAATAGAAATTAGGAAACTTTCATGTCCGTGTGGCTGAGTGCTTAGTTTGTCTTGTCCTGGTCAGATATAGCAGTATTAAGCCATTCTGAGCTGAATAAGCCTCAAAACGCTGGGAAAACCGCTTATTCACACTCTCAGATTGCATACAGTGCACAAAAGAGGGAAAGGCTCTCCCGACAGGAAATTATGGTTTCAACCATAATGTTTGTTTACTAATATTGTAAAGTAAACAACTTTCATGTCCGTGTGGCTGAGTGCTTAGTTTGTCTTGTCCTGGTCAGATATAGCAGTATTAAGCCATTCTGAGCTGAATAAGCCTCAAAACGCTGGGAAAACCGCTTATTCACACCGAATGAGCTTGCATACAGTGCACAAAAGAGGGAAAGGCTCTCCCGACAGGAAATTATGGTTTCAACCATAATGTTTGTTTATTATAATAGAAATTAGGAAACTTTCATGTCCGTGTGGCTGAGTGCTTAGTTTGTCTTGTCCTGGTCAGATATAGCAGTATTAAGCCATTCTGAGCTGAATAAGCCTCAAAACGCTGGGAAAACCGCTTATTCACGACTCATGCAGATTGCATACAGTGCACAAAAGAGGGAAAGGCTCTCCGCGACAGGAAATTATGGTTTCAACCATAATGTTTGTTTATTATAATAGAAATTAGGAAAACTTTCATGTCCGTGTGGCTGAGTGCTTAGTTTGTCTTGTCCTGGTCAGATATAGCAGTATTAAGCCATTCTGAGCTGAATAAGCCTCAAAACGCTGGGAAAACCGCTTATTCACACTCTCAGATTGCATACAGTGCACAAAAGAGGGAAAGGCTCTCCCGACAGGAAATTATGGTTTCAACCATAATGTTTGTTTACTAATATTGTAAAGTAAACAACTTTCATGTCCGTGTGGCTGAGTGCTTAGTTTGTCTTGTCCTGGTCAGATATAGCAGTATTAAGCCATTCTGAGCTGAATAAGCCTCAAAACGCTCGGAAAACCGCTTATTCACCGAATTGAGCTTGCATACAGTGCACAAAAGAGGGAAAGGCTCTCCCGGACAGGAAATTATGGTTTCAACCATAATGGTTTGTTTATATATATGTAGAAATAGGAAACTTTCATGTCCGTGTGGCTGAGTGCTTAGTTTGTCTTGTCCTGGTCAGATATAGCAGTATTAAGCCATTCTGAGCTGAATAAGCCTCAAAACGCTGGAAAACCGCTTATTCACACTCTCAGATTGCATACCAGTGCACAAAAGAGGGAAAGGCTCTCCCGACAGGAAATTATGGTTTCAACCATAATGTTGTTTACTAATATGTAAAGTAAACAACTTTCCATGTCCGTGTGGCTGAGTGCTTAGTTTGTCTTGTCCTGGTCAGATATATAGCAGTATTAAGCCATTCTGAGCCTGAATAAGCCTCAAAACGCTCGGGAAAACCGCTTATTCACCGAATGAGCTTGCATACAGTGCACCAAAAGAGGGAAAGGCTCTCCGGACAGGAAATTATGGTTTCAACCATAATGTTTGTTTATTATAATAGAAATTAGGAAACTTTCATGTCCGTGTGGCTGAGTGCTTAGTTTGTCTTGTCCTGGTCAGATATAGCAGTATTAAGCCATTTCTGAGCTGAATAAGCCTCAAAACGCTGGGAAAACCGCTTATTCACACTCTCAGATTGCATACAGTGCACAAAAGAGGGGAAAGGCTCTCCGGACAGGAAATTATGGTTTCAAACCATAATGTTTGTTTACTAATATTGTAAAGTAAACAACTTTCATGTCCGTGTGGCTGAGTGCTTAGTTTTGTCTTGTCCTGGTCAGATATAGCAGTATTAAGCCATTCTGAGCTGAATAAGCCTCAAAACGCTGGGAAAACCGCTTATTCACCGAATCGTCAGACTTGCATACAGTGCACAAAAGGAGGGAAAGGCTCTCCGACAGGAAATTATGGTTTCAACCATAATGTTTGTTTATTATAATAGAAATTAGGAAACTTTCATGTCCGTGTGGCTGAGTGCTTAGTTTGTCTTGTCCTGGTCAGATATAGCAGTATTAAGCCATTCTGAGCTGAATAAGCCTCAAAACGCTGGGAAAACCGCTTATTCAGATGCATACAGTGCACAAAAGAGGGAAAGGCTCTCCGACAGGAAATTATGGTTTCAACCATAATGTTTGTTTACTAATATTGTAAAGTAAACAACTTTCATGTCCGTGTGGCTGAGTGCTTAGTTTGTCTTGTCCTGGTCAGATATAGCAGTATTAAGCCATTCTGAGCTGAATAAGCCTCAAAACGCTGGGAAAACCGCTTAT
Source organism: Lates calcarifer (assembly GCF_001640805.2). Classification (NCBI taxonomy): domain Eukaryota; kingdom Metazoa; phylum Chordata; class Actinopteri; family Centropomidae; genus Lates; species Lates calcarifer. Next base: position 63,869 of record NW_026117734.1, read on the forward strand.
TCACACTCTCAGATTGCATACAGTGCACAAAAGAGGGAAAGGCTCTCCGACAGGAAATTATGGTTTCAACCATAATGTTTGTTTACTAATATTGTAAATAAACAACTTTCATGTCCGTGTGGCTGAGTGCTTAGTTTGTCTTGTCCTGGTCAGATATAGCAGTATTAAGCCATTCTGAGCTGAATAAGCCTCAAAACGCTGGAAAACCGCTTATTCACACTCTCAGATTGCATACAGTGCACAAAAGGGGAAAGGCTCTCCCGACAGGAAATTATGGTTTCAACCATAATGTTTGTTTACTAATATTGTAAAGTAAACAACTTTCATGTCCGTGTGGCTGAGTGCTTAGTTTGTCTTGTCCTGGTCAGATATAGCAGTATTAAGCCATTCTGAGCTGAATAAGCCTCAAAACGCTGGGAAAACCGCTTATTCACACTCTCAGATTGCATACAGTGCACAAAAGAGGGAAAGGCTCTCCCGACAGGAAATTATGGTTTCAACCATAATGTTTGTTTACTAATATTGTAAAGTAAACAACTTTCATGTCCGTGTGGCTGAGTGCTTAGTTTGTCTTGTCCTGGTCAGATATAGCAGTATTAAGCCATTCTGAGCTGAATAAGCCTCAAAACGCTGGAAAACCGCTTATTCACCGAATGAGCTTGCATACAGTGCACAAAAGAGGGAAAGGCTCTCCCGGACAGGAAATTATGGTTTCAACCATAATGTTTGTTTATTATAATAGAAATTAGGAAACTTTCATGTCCGTGTGGCTGAGTGCTTAGTTTGTCTTGTCCTGGTCAGATATAGCAGTATTAAGCCATTCTGAGCTGAATAAGCCTCAAAACGCTGGGAAAACCGCTTATTCACCGAGAGCTTGCATACAGTGCACAAAAGAGGGAAAGGCTCTCCCGACAGGAAATTATGGTTTCAACCATAATGTTTGTTATTATAATAGAAATTAAAACTTTCATGTCCGTGTGGCTGAGTGCTTAGTTTGTCTTGTCCTGGTCAGATATAGCAGTATTAAGCCATTCTGAGCTGAATAAGCCTCAAAACGCTGGAAAACCGCTTATTCACACTCTCAGATTGCATACAGTGCACAAAAGAGGGAAAGGCTCTCCCGACAGGAAATTATGGTTTCAACCATAATGTTTGTTTACTAATATTGTAAAGTAAACAACTTTCATGTCCGTGTGGCTGAGTGCTTAGTTTGTCTTGTCCTGGTCAGATATAGCAGTATTAAGCCATTCTGAGCTGAATAAGCCTCAAAACGCTGGAAAACCGCTTATTCACCGAATGAGCTTGCATACAGTGCACAAAAGAGGGAAAGGCTCTCCGGACAGGAAATTATGGTTTCAACCATAATGTTTGTTTACTAATATAGAAATAAAAACTTTCATGTCCGTGTGCTGAGTGCTTAGTTTGTCTTGTCCTGGTCAGATATAGCAGTATTAAGCCATTCTGAGCTGAATAAGCCTCAAAACGCTGGGAAAACCGCTTATTCAAGCTTGCATACAGTGCACAAAGAGGGAAAGGCTCTCCGACAGGAAATTATGGTTTCAACCATAATGTTTGTTTATATATTGAAATAAAACTTTCATGTCCGTGTGGCTGAGTGCTTAGTTTGTCTTGTCCTGGTCAGATATAGCAGTATTAAGCCATTCTGAGCTGAATAAGCCTCAAAACGCTGGGAAAACCGCTTATTCACACGCTTGCATACAGTGCACAAAAGAGGGAAAGGCTCTCCCGACAGGAAATTATGGTTTCAACCATAATGTTTGTTTATTATAATAGAAATTAAAAACTTTCATGTCCGTGTGGCTGAGTGCTTAGTTTGTCTTGTCCTGGTCAGATATAGCAGTATTAAGCCATTCTGAGCTGAATAAGCCTCAAAACGCTCGGAAAACCGCTTATTCACCGAATGAGCTTGCATACAGTGCACAAAAGAGGGAAAGGCTCTCCGACAGGAAATTATGGTTTCAACCATAATGTTTGTTTACTATATTGTAAATAAACAACTTTCATGTCCGTGTGGCTGAGTGCTTAGTTTGTCTTGTCCTGGTCAGATATAGCAGTATTAAGCCATTCTGAGCTGAATAAGCCTCAAAACGCTGGGAAAACCGCTTATTCACACTCTCAGATTGCATACAGTGCACAAAAGAGGGAAAGGCTCTCCCGACAGGAAATTATGGTTTCAACCATAATGTTTGTTTACTAATATTGTAAAGTAAACAACTTTCATGTCCGTGTGGCTGAGTGCTTAGTTTGTCTTGTCCTGGTCAGATATAGCAGTATTAAGCCATTCTGAGCTGAATAAGCCTCAAAACGCTGGGAAAACCGCTTATTCACAATGAGATTGCATACAGTGCACAAAAGAGGGAAAGGCTCTCCGACAGGAAATTATGGTTTCAACCATAATGTTTGTTTATTATAATAGAATTAGGAAACTTTCATGTCCGTGTGGCTGAGTGCTTAGTTTGTCTTGTCCTGGTCAGATAA
>NW_026117735.1:0-12106 GCF_001640805.2 Lates calcarifer
CCCCTTCCAAAAACCATCAAAGAGTAATACAATGGCTCCATCTATAGGATAAAGTAGAGAGTCGCAACAGGAAGTTACCCCCAAAATCTGAGGTTTGAAACAGGAAGTTGGGTTTCCGAACTTTGACGGCCAGAACGGCACACGCTTCGACCAAAACTCACAATTTTCGGAGCCAGTCTTCCAAAAATCCTTAAGTCTGTCCTGACAACATTTGAAGTGAATCTGGTCACCCGTCTAGAAACTGGACATCACACTATAAAATATGTCATTTCCTGCTATAAATAGGTGGTGCTACAACAATTGTATGAATATTGACATATGGATGTGTGCAGATAGGTACCATTAACAATCCTGTAAAGTTTGATGCAGTTTGGACAAAGTATGGCCGAAATATAGCAAATTTAAAGCAACTTCCTGTTTTGTGGCGAGTGATCGAACTTTGAGGGGCCATAACTTCCACGCCCTTCAATGAAAAGTCAAAACTTTTGCAATTTAACTTCGTCTATGTCTTAAGAACAAATTATCAAATTTTGAAGTCAATCGGATAATGCGTCTAGGACTAGTTCGCGTTCAAGCGACCCTGGAAATGGCCAAAAAACACACAATTTTTTCACCTTCCGGTCAAAATAAAAAACTTTCTGTTGGGTTTAGAATATGGCTCCAAGAGACTTTTTGGTGCGTCATGGGATGTTACATATGTGTGCAGATTTTCAGATTTTTAGGCGCAACGGGCTTGAGGGGCTGTTCCGTTTAAAAATGTAGGTGGCGCTACCGAGGCCATTTTGCCACACCCATGCTCAAGACCCCTAAATTATTAAATTTTTCGCCGTGCCTGACGCGTCTGCAAATTTTCAGGAGTTTTGACGCATGTTAAGGCCCTCAAAAAGGCGATCAAAGAGGCGGAAAAAGAAGAAAAAAAAATAATAATTAAAGCTGCGAGCAGCGTTCGCAGCCGTTCAAGGGAACGGCGAGAGTCAACGCAGGTCGCAGGGCACACGCTGGCGTAACAGTTCACACTTCCGAGATGTAAAAATTTTAAATAAAAGCTTTTACGCTAATTATTTTCTGTGATAATATTTTTCAGAGCTCATCATCTGTGACAGCTCTTGGCTCTCTTGACTGTAACCTCCCTGTGGCAGCTTCTCACAGACTCAATCAACTCCTCTTCCCCTCCCCCCCTCAAAACACAAACACAAACACACACACACACACACACACACACACACACACACACAGATACCCCCTCCCAAAAGGAGATAAAACTCAGTTTTAACTTGAGTTTAAAAGCTTTGAGCTTTGAGCAAAAGCATTTTTTTAAGTTCTGTTATTGGGTGCATATATAAATCATTTATGCTTAAACAAGGCTTATAATGAAGTTATTTGAACAGTGAATATCTCATCTGCCTAAAGTCAGGGCGAAGCCACTAACCAGCTGTAGGGATGGGTATCATTAGGATTTTATCTTTATCCATACAGACCCCCTATCAGTCCAGCTCAGACTGTTACTGGTTTAAGAGAGTGAAGTTTATAGCAATTTGCAAAATTTGGAGATTAGTGACAAACTAAACCAGTTAGACTACATACAGACAAGCTTTCATTTTTAGCTGTTAGTAACAGTTTGCCATGAGCTTAACCAGCGTGCTGTGCTTCCTGTTAAACATGTTATGAGACTGTGGACAAGGCTGAAAATATTACTTTACTAACTACTTGCCGAACAGGCGCTTTGACAAAGAAAAGGTAAAGGCCAGCAGCTTTTACTTTTCAATGCACTTGTCGTCAACTTGAGTGGCTTATATTCAGCTGGGTTCACCTCGACGCCCGTGGACCTAGTGCACTTTTCCTGTCGCCGTACACTGAGTAACATGAAAAAATCAGCTGACCCCGTGTGAAATTTCCTAACTGATCAAAACCAAACTGTAAAGACAGCATCAATCCACGCTCAGCTTTGGTCAAGGGGAGACATATGGGAGAAGATGAGTAGAGAGATGGAAAGAAACAGAAAGGTGATGGAGAAAGATTACATGAATTCAAAATAACCTACAATTCCTTAAAATTAATTTGAAGCCAGTTTAATTTTTTGAGCCAGCTTTGACATCTGCAGATATGAGTTTCTGAAGAGGGGCCTGCTGAGGTTAGATGTGCTGAATAATATCCATTTTCATATCAGAAAAACACTGCATTAAACATTGTCTTAGCTCACTGAGCTGAGGTCAACAGGTAATATAACCAACCTGTGAGGTGGCTCACCCCCGTAAGATAAACACATAAATGATCCCTGATAGAACCGATAATTAAAGGCACATCAGTGACAGGGAATGCTATTAAAACTAAACTATAAACTGGTGACATTAACTGCAAAAGAAGATTTTTATTGATACATTTCAGGTAGAATTTAGTTTTCAATAAGGAAAATGCTGTAAGAAACCTGAATTTGTTGCAACAAATTTAAAATAAAAGCTTTTATGCTAATTATTTTCTGTGATAATATTTTTCAGAACTCATCATCTGTGACAGCTCATGGCTCTCTTGACTGTAACCTCCCTGTGGCAGCTTCTCACAGACTCAATCAACTCCTCTTCCCCTCCCCCCTCAAACACACACACACAGACACACACACACAGAGACCCCCTTCCAAAAACCCATCAAAGAGTAATACAATGGCTCCATCTGTAGGATAAAGTAGAGAGTCGCAACAGGAAGTTACCCCAAAATCTGAGGTTTCAAACAGGAAGTTGGGTTTCCGAACTTTGACGGGCCAGAACCGGCACACGCTTCGACCCAAACTCACAATTTTCGGAGCCAGTCTTCCAAAAATTGTCAAGGAGGGGCTGACAACATTTGAAGTGAATCTGGTCACCCGTCTAGAAACTGGACATCACACTATAAAATATGTCATTTCCTGCTATAAATAGGTGGCGCTACAACAATTGTATGAATATTGACATATGGATGTGTGCAGATAGGTACCATTAACAATCCTGTAAAGTTTGATGCAGTTTGGACAAAGTATGGCCGAAATATAGCAAAAATAAAGCAACTTCCTGTTTCGTGGCGAGTAATCGAACTTTGAGGGGCCATAACTTCCACGCCCTTCAACAAAAACTCAAAATCTGCCGCAATTTAACATCGTCTATGTCTTAAGAACATACTATTAAGTTTTGAAGTCAATGGGATAATGCGTCTAGGACTAGTTCGCGTTCAAGCGACCCCTGGAAATGGCCAAAAACACACAATTTTTTCACCTTCCGGTCAAAATAAAAATACTTTCTGTTGGGTTTAGAATATGGCTCCAAGAGACTTTTTGGTGCGTCATGGGATGTTACATATGTGTGCAGATTTTCAGATTTTTAGGCGCAACGGGCTTGAGGGGCTGTTCCGTTTAAAAATGTAGGTGGCGCTACCGAGGGCATTTTACCACGCCCATGCTCAAGACCCCTAAATTATTAAATTTTTCGCCGTGCCTGACGCGTCTGCAAATTTTGGTAAGTTTTCACGCATGTTAAGGCCCTCAAAAAGCCGATCTAAGAGGCGGAAAAAGAAGAAAAAAAATAATAATAATAATAATTAAAGCTGCGAGCAGCGTTGAACGGGCCCTCGCACCCGGCGCCCGTCGGGGGAGCGGCGACCGCGGGACCCCGGCAACCGCGGGGTCAACGCAGGTCGCAGGGCACACGCTGGCGTAACAGTTCACACTTCCCAGATGTAAAAATTTAAAATAAAAGCTTTTATGCTAATTATTTTCTGTGATAATATTTTTCAGAGCTCATCATCTGTGACAGCTCATGGCTCTCTTGACTGTAACCTCCCTGTGGCAGCTTCTCACAGACTCAATCAACTCCTCTTCCCCTCCCCCCTCAGACACACACAGACACACACACACACAGAGACCCCCTTCCAAAAACCCATCAAAGAGTAATACAATGGCTCCATCTGTAGGATAAAGTAGAGAGTCGCAACAGGAAGTTACCCCAAAATCTGAGGTTTCAAACAGGAAGTTGGGTTTCCGAACTTTGACGGGCCAGAACCGGCACACGCTTCGACCAAAACTCACAATTTTCGGAGCCAGTCTTCCAAAAATCCTTAAGTCTGTCCTGACAACATTTGAAGTGAATCTGGTCACCCGTCTAGAAACTGGACATCACACTATAAAATATGTCATTTCCTGCTATAAATAGGTGGTGCTACAACAATTGTATGAATATTGACATATGGATGTGTGCAGATAGGTACCATTAACAATCCTGTAAAGTTTGATGCAGTTTGGACAAAGTATGGCCGAAATATAGCAAATTTAAAGCAACTTCCTGTTTTGTGGCGAGTGAATCGAACTTTGAGGGGCCATAACTTCCACGCCCTTCAATGAAAAGTCCGAAACTTTTGCAATTTAACTTCGTCTATGTCTTAAGAACAAATTATCAAATTTTGAAGTCAATCGGATAATGCGTCTAGGACTAGTTCGCGTTCAAGCGACCCCTGGAAATGGCCAAAAACACACAATTTTTTCACCTTCCGGTCAAAATAAAAATACTTTCTGTTGGGTTTAGAATATGGCTCCAAGAGACTTTTTGGTGCGTCATGGGATGTTACATATGTGTGCAGATTTTCAGATTTTTAGGCGCAACGGGCTTGAGGGGCTGTTCCGTTAAAAATGTAGGTGGCGCTACCGAGGCCATTTTGCCACACCCATGCTCAAGACCCCTAAATTCTTAAATTTTTCGCCGTGCCTGACGCGTCTGCAAATTTTCAGGAGTTTTGACGCATTTTAAGGCCCTCAAAAAAGGCGATCAAAGAGGCGGAAAAAGAAGAAAAAAAATAATAATAATAATAATAATAAAAACCGAACGAAAACAAGAGGGTCCTTGCAACTCGTTGCATGGCCCACGCAAAACTCAACTAAACGCAACTAAAGCTGCGAGCAGCGTTGAACGGGCCCTCGCACCCGGCGCCCGTCGGGGGAGCGGCGACCGCGGGACCCCGGCAACCGCGGGGTCAACGCAGGTCGCAGGGCACACGCTGGCGTAACAGTTCACACTTCCGAGATGTAAAAATTTAAAATAAAAGCTTTTATGCTAATTATTTTCTGTGATAATATTTTTCAGAGCTCATCATCTGTGACAGCTCTTGGCTCTCCTGACTGTAACCTCTCTGTGGCAGCTTCTCACAGACTCAATCAACTCCTCTTCCCCTCCCCCCTCAAACACAAACACAAACACAAACACACACACACACACACAGATACCCCCTCCCAAAAGGAGATAAAACTCAGTTTTAACTTGAGTTTACAAGCTTTGAGCTTTGAGCAAAAGCATTTTTTTGCAAGTTCTGTTATTGGGTGCATATATAAATCATTTATGCTTAAACAAGGGTTATAATGAAGTTATTTGAACAGTGAATATCTCATCTGCCTAAAGTCAGGGCGAAGCCACTAACCAGCTGTAGGGATGGGTATCATTAGGATTTTATCTTTATCCATACAGACCCCTATCAGTCCAGCTCAGACTGTTACTGGTTTAAGAGAGTGAAGTTTATAGCAATTTGCAAAATTTGGAGATTAGTGACAAACTAACCAGTTAGACTACATACAGACAAGCTTTCATTTTAGCTGTTAGTAACAGTTTGCCATGAGCTTAACCAGCGTGCTGTGCTTCGTGTTAAACATGTCATGAGACTGTGGACAACGTTTGAGCCAGCTTTGACATCTGCAGATATGAGTTTCTGAAGAGGGGCCTGCTGAGGTTAGATGTGCTGAATAATATCCATTTTCATATCAGAAAAAACACTGCATTAAACATTGTCTTAGCTCACTGAGCTGAGGTCAACAGGTAATATAACCAACCTGTGAGGTGGCTCACCCCCGTAAGATAAACACATAAATGATCCCTGATAGAACCGATAATTAAAGGCACATCAGTGACAGGGAATGCTATTAAAACTAAACTATAAACTGGTGACATTAACTGCAAAAGAAGATTTTTATTGATACATTTCAGGTAGAATTTAGTTTTCAATAAGGAAAATGCTGTAAGAAACCTGAATTTGTTGCAACAAATTTAAAATAAAAGCTTTTATGCTAATTATTTTCTGTGATAATATTTTTCAGAGCTCATCATCTGTGACAGCTCTTGGCTCTCCTGACTGTAACCTCCCTGTGGCAGCTTCTCACAGACTCAATCAACTCCTCTTCCCCTCCCCCCTCAAACACACACACACAGACACACACACACAGAGACCCCCTTCCAAAAACCCATCAAAGAGTAATACAATGGCTCCATCTGTAGGATAAAGTAGAGAGTCGCAACAGGAAGTTACCCCAAAATCTGAGGTTTCAAACAGGAAGTTGGGTTTCCGAACTTTGACGGGCCAGAACCGGCACACGCTTCGACCCAAACTCACAATTTTCGGAGGACTTCTTCCAAAAATTGTCAAGGAGGGGCTGACAACATTTGAAGTGAATCTGGTCACCCGTCTAGAAACTGGACATCACACTATAAAATATGTCATTTCCTGCTATAAATAGGTGGCGCTACAACAATTGTATGAATATTGACATATGGATGTGTGCAGATAGGTACCATTAACAATCCTGTAAAGTTTGATGCAGTTTGGACAAAGTATGGCCGAAATATAGCAAAAATAAAGCAACTTCCTGTTTCGTGGCGAGTAATCGAACTTTGAGGGGCCATAACTTCCACGCCCTTCAACAAAAACTCAAAATCTGCCGCAATTTAACATCGTCTATGTCTTAAGAACATACTATTAAGTTTTGAAGTCAATGGGATAATGCGTCTAGGACTAGTTCGCGTTCAAGCGACCCCTGGAAATGGCCAAAAACACACAATTTTTTCACCTTCCGGTCAAAATAAAAATACTTTCTGTTGGGTTTAGAATATGGCTCCAAGAGACTTTTTGGTGCGTCATGGGATGTTACATATGTGTGCAGATTTTCAGATTTTTAGGCGCAACGGGCTTGAGGGGCTGTTCCGTTTAAAAATGTAGGTGGCGCTACCGAGGGCATTTTACCACGCCCATGCTCAAGACCCCTAAATTATTAAATTTTTCGCCGTGCCTGACGCGTCTGCAAATTTTGGTAAGTTTTCACGCATGTTAAGGCCCTCAAAAAGCCGATCTAAGAGGCGGAAAAAGAAGAAAAAAAATAATAATAATAATAATTAAAGCTGCGAGCAGCGTTGAACGGGCCCTCGCACCCGGCGCCCGTCGGGGGAGCGGCGACCGCGGGACCCCGGCAACCGCGGGGTCAACGCAGGTCGCAGGGCACACGCTGGCGTAACAGTTCACACTTCCCAGATGTTAAAATTTTAAATAAAAGCTTTTACGCTAATTATTTTCTGTGATAATATTTTTCAGAGCTCATCATCTGTGACAGCTCTTGGCTCTCTTGACTGTAACCTCTCTGTGGCAGCTTCTCACAGACTCAATCAACTCCTCTTCCCCTCCCCCTCAAACACAAACACAAACACACCCACACACACACACACAAACACACAGAGAAATACCCCCTCCCAAAAGGAGATAAAACTCAGTTTTAACTTGAGTTTACAAGCTTTGAGCTTTGAGCAAAAGCATTTTTTTAAGTTCTGTTATTGGGTGCATATATAAATCATTTATGCTTAAACAAGGCTTATAATGAAGTTATTTGAACAGTGAATATCTCATCTGCCTAAAGTCAGGGCGAAGCCACTAACCAGCTGTAGGGATGGGTATCATTAGGATTTTATCTTTATCCATACAGACCCCTATCAGTCCAGCTCAGACTGTTACTGGTTTAAGAGAGTGAAGTTTATAGCAATTTGCAAAATTTGGAGATTAGTGACAAACTAACCAGTTAGACTACATACAGACAAGCTTTCATTTTAGCTGTTAGTAACAGTTTGCCATGAGCTTAACCAGCGTGCTGTGCTTCCTGTTAAACATGTCATGAGACTGTGGACAACGCTGAAAATATTACTTTACTAACTACTGGCCAAACAGGCGCTTTGACAAAGAAAAGGTAAAGGCCAGCAGCTTTTACTTTTCAATGCACTTGTCGTCAACTTGAGTGGCTTATATTCAGCTGGTTCACCTCGACGCTGGAGGACCTAGTGAACTTTTCCTGTCGCCGTACACTGAGTAAGACGAAAAAATCAGCTGACCCCGTGTGAAATTTCCTAACTGATCAAAACCAAACTGTAAAGACAGCATCAATCCACGCTCAGCTTTGGTCAAGGGGAGACATATGGTAAGATTACATGAATTCATGTAATCTTCTTTGAGACTACAATTTCAGACTTAACTAAGTCATTCACTAGTGTCTTGGCAGCGTTTATGGGTTCTTTAGACAGGTCTCTAACTGGTTTTCTTTCCAGGGTCATTGAAATCTTTGGCTTCCTACCTCTGCCAGGCTTGTTCTGCACAGTGTGGCTCTCCTTGAATTTCTCGGTGACGCTTCTCATTTGAGTTCTTGACGCTTGGAAATGCTGTTATAACTTTGTATATCCTTCTCCTGCTTCCTGAGCATCGACAATTCTTTTTCAAGTCTACAGTGATTTCCTTAGTTTTTGGCATGATGCTTTCTCAAGTGACAGCTCAAATCTTAACTGAAGTTTTTATACCCGCGTGTAAAGCAGCTCTTGGCTCTCCTGACTGTAACCTCTCTGTGGCAGCTTCTCACAGACTCAATCAACTCCTCTTCCCCTCCCCCCTCAAACACAAACACAAACACACACACACACACAACACACACACACACACAGAGACCCCCTTCCAAAAACCCATCAAAGAGTAATACAATGGCTCCATCTATAGGATAAAGTAGAGAGTCGCAACAGGAAGTTACCCCAAAATCTGAGGTTTCAAACAGGAAGTTGGGTTTCCGAACTTTGACGGGCCAGAACCGGCACACGCTTCGACCAAAACTCACAATTTTCTGGAGCCAGTCTTCCAAAAATCCGTCAAGGAGGGGCTGACAACATTTGAAGTGAATCTGGTCACCCGTCTAGAAACTGGACATCACACTATAAAATATGTCATTTCCTGCTATAAATAGGTGGTGCTACAACAATTGTATGAATATTGACATATGGATGTGTGCAGATAGGTACCATTAACAATCCTGTAAAGTTTGATGCAGTTTTGGACAAAGTATGGCCCGAAATATAGCAAATATAAAGCAACTTCCTGTTTCGTGGCGAGTAATCGAACTTTGAGGGGCCATAACTTCCACGCCCTTCAATGAAAAGTCCGAAACTTTTGCAATTTAACTTCGTCTATGTCTTAAGAACAATTATCAAATTTTGAAGTCAATCGGATAATGCGTCTAGGACTAGTTCGCGTTCAAGCGACCCCTGGAAATGGCCAAAAACACACAATTTTTTTCACCTTCCGGTCAAAATAAAAATACTTTCTGTTGGGTTTAGAATATGGCTCCAAGAGACTTTTTGGTGCGTCATGGGATGTTACATATGTGTGCAGATTTTCAGATTTTTAGGCGCAACGGGCTTGAGGGGCTGTTCCGTTTAAAAATGTAGGTGGCGCTACCGAGGCCATTTTGCCACACCCATGCTCAAGACCCCTAAATTCTTAAATTTTTCGCCGTGCCTGACGCGTCTGCAAATTTTCAGGAGTTTTGACGCATGTTAAGGCCCTCAAAAAGGCGATCAAAGAGGCGGAAAAAGAAGAAAAAAAAATAATAATAATAATAATTAAAGCTGCGAGCAGCGTTGAACGGGCCCTCGCACCCGGCGCCCGTCGGGGGGAGCGGCGACCGCGGGACTCCCGGCAACCGCGGGGTCAGACGCAGGTCGCAGGGCACACGCTGGCGTAACAGTTCACACTTCCGAGATGTAAAAATTTTAAAATAAAAGCTTTTACGCTAATTATTTTCTGTGATAATATTTTTCAGAGCTCATCATCTGTGACAGCTCTTGGCTCTCCTGACTGTAACCTCTCTGTGGCAGCTTCTCACAGACTCAATCAACTCCTCTTCCCCTCCCCCCTCAAACACAAACACAAACACACACACACACACACACACACACACAAACACAGAGAGAGATACCCCCCTCCCAAAAGGAGATAAAACTCAGTTTTAACTTGAGTTTAAAAGCTTTGAGCTTTGAGCAAAAGCATTTTTTTTAAGTTCTGTTATTGGGTGCATATATAAATCAATTTATGCTTAAACAAGGCTTATAATGAAGTTATTTGAACAGTGAAATATCTCAGCTGCCTAAAGTCAGGGCGAAGCCACTAACCAGCTGTAGGGATGGGTATCATTCGGATTTTATCTTTATCCATACAGACCCCTATCAGTCCAGCTCAGACTGTTACTGGTTTAAGAGAGTGAAGTTTATAGCAATTTGCAAAATTTGGAGATTAGTGACAAACTAACCAGTTAGACTACATACAGACAAGCTTTCATTTTAGCTGTTAGTAACAGTTTGCCATGAGCTTAACCAGCGTGCTGTGCTTCCTGTTAAACATGTCATGAGACTGTGGACAACGCTGAAAATATTACTTTACTAAACTACTGGCTGAACAGGCGCTTTGACAAAGAAAAGGTAAAGGCCAGCAGCTTTTACTTTTTCAATGCACTTGTCGTCAACTTGAGTGGCTTATATTCAGCTGGTTCACCTCGACGCCGGTGGATGTAGACATGCACTTTTCCTGTTGCCGTACACTGAGTAACACGAAAAAATCAGCTGACCCCTTGTGAAATTTCCTAACTGATCAAAACCAAACTGTAAAGACAGCATCAATCCACGCTCAGCTTTGGTCAAGGGGAGACATATGGTAAGATTACATGAATTCAAAATAACCTACAATTCCTTCAAATTAATTTGAAGCCAGTTTAATTTTTTGAGCCAGCTTTGACATCTGCAGATATGAGTTTCTGAAGAGGGGGCCTGCTGAGGTTAGATGTGCTGAATAATATCCATTTTCATATCAGAAAAAACACTGCATTAAACATTGTCTTAGCTCACTGAGCTGAGGTCAACAGGTAATATAACCAACCTGTGAGGTGGCTCACCCCGCGTAAGATAAACACATAAATGATCCCTGATAGAACCGATAATTAAAGGCACATCAGTGACAGGGAATGCTATTAAAACTAAACTATAAACTGGTGACATTAACTGCAAAAGAAGATTTTTATTGATACATTTCAGGTAGAATTTAGTTTTCAATAAGGGAAACAGTGTAAGAAACCTGAATTTGTTGCAACAAATTTAAAATAAAAGCTTTTATGCTAATTATTTTCTGTGATAATATTTTTCAGAGCTCATCATCTGTGACAGCTCTTGGCTCTCTTGACTGTAACCTCCCTGTGGCAGCTTCTCACAGACTCAATCAACTCCTCTTCCCCTCCCCCCTCAAACACACACACACACACACACACACACACACACACACACACACAGAGACCCCCTTCCAAAAACCCATCAAAGAGTAATACAATGGCTCCATCTATAGGATAAAGTAGAGAGTCGCAACAGGAAGTTACCCCAAAATCTGAGTTTCAAACAGGAAGTTGGGTTTCCGAACTTTGACGGGCCAGAACCGGCACACGCTTCGACCAAAACTCACAATTTTCGGAGGACTTCTTCCAAAAATTGTCAAGGAGGGGCTGACAACATTTGAAGTGAATCTGGTCACCCGTCTAGAAACTGGACATCACACTATAAAATATGTCATTTCCTGCTATAAATAGGTGGTGCTACAACAATTGTATGAATATTGACATATGGATGTGTGCAGATAGGTACCATTAACAATCCTGTAAAGTTTGATGCAGTTTGGACAAAGTATGGCCGAAATATAGCAAAATAAAGCAACTTCCTGTTTTGTGGCGAGTGATCGAACTTTGAGGGGCCATAACTTCCACGCCCTTCAATGAAAAGTCAGAAACTTTTGCAATTTAACTTCGTCTATGTCTTAAGAACAAATTATCAAATTTTGAAGTCAATCGGATAATGCGTCTAGGACTAGTTCGCGTTCAAGCGACCCCTGGAAATGGCCAAAAACACACAATTTTTTCACCTTCCGGTCAAAATAAAAATACTTTCTGTTGGGTTAGAATATGGCTCAAGAGACTTTTTGGTGCGTCATGGGA
>NW_026117736.1:0-27626 GCF_001640805.2 Lates calcarifer
CCATCAAAGAGTAATACAATGGCTCCATCTGTAGGATAAAGTAGAGAGTCGCAACAGGAAGTTACCCCAAAATCTGAGGTTTCAAACAGGAAGTTGGGCGAACTTTGACGGCCAGAACCGGCACACGCTTCGACCCAAAACTCACAATTTTCGGAGCCAGTCTTCCAAAAATTGTCAAGGAGGGGCTGACAACATTTGAAGTGAATCTGGTCACCCGTCTAGAAACTGGACATCACACTATAAAATATGTCATTTTCCTGCTATAAATAGGTGGCGCTACAACAATTGTATGAATATTGACATATGGATGTGTTGCAGATAGGTACCATTAACAATCCTGTAAAGTTTGATGCAGTTTGGACAAAGTATGGCCGAAATATAGCAAAAATAAAGCAACTTCCTGTTTCGTGGCGAGTAATCGAACTTTTGAGGGGCCATAACTTCCACGCCCTTCAACAAAAACTCAAAATCTGCCGCAATTTAACATCGTCTATGTCTTAAGAACATACTATTAATTTTGAAGTCAATCGGATAATGCGTCTAGGACTAGTTCGCGTTCAAGCGACCCCTGGAAATGGCCAAAAACACACAATTTTTTCACCTTCCCGGTCAAAATAAAAATACTTTCTGTTGGGTTTTAGAATATGGCTCCAAGAGACTTTTTGGTGCGTCATGGGATGTTACATATGTGTGCAGATTTTCAGATTTTTAGGCGCAACGGGCTTGAGGGGCTGTTCCGTTTAAAAATGTAGGTGGCGCTACCGAGGGCATTTTACCACGCCCATGCTCAAGACCCCTAAATTATTAAATTTTTCGCCGTGCCTGACGCGTCTGCAAATTTTGGTAAGTTTTCACGCATGTTAAGGCCCTCAAAAAGCGATCTAAGAGGCGGAAAAAGAAGAAAAAAAAAAAATAATAATAATAATAATAATAATAATAATAGAAAGCATGGCCCCGTTGCAATAATTAAAGCTGCGAGCAGCGTTGAACGGCCCTCGCACCCGGCGCCCGTCGGGGTCGCGGGACCCGGCAACCGCGGGGTCAACGCAGGTCGCAGGGCACACGCTGGCGTAACAGTTCACACTTCCGAGATGTAAAAATTTTAAATAAAAGCTTTTACGCTAATTATTTTCTGTGATAATATTTTTCAGAGCTCATCATCTGTGACAGCTCTTGGCTCTCTTGACTGTAACCTCCCTGTGGCAGCTTCTCACAGACTCAATCAACTCCTCTTCCCCTCCCCCTCAAACACAAACACAAAACACACACACACACACACACACACACACACACAGATACCCCCTCCCAAAAGGAGATAAAACTCAGTTTTAACTTGAGTTTAAAAGCTTTGAGCTTTGAGCAAAAGCATTTTTTTAAGTTCTGTTATTGGGTGCATATATAAATCATTTATGCTTAAACAAGGCTTATAATGAAGTTATTTGAACAGTGAATATCTCATCTGCCTAAAGTCAGGGCGAAGCCACTAACCAGCTGTAGGGATGGGTATCATTAGGATTTTATCTTTATCCATACAGACCCCTATCAGTCCAGCTCAGACTGTTACTGGTTTAAGAGAGTGAAGTTTATAGCAATTTGCAAAATTTGGAGATTAGTGACAAACTAACCAGTTAGACTACATACAGACAAGCTTTCATTTTAGCTGTTAGTAACAGTTTGCCATGAGCTTAACCAGCGCTGCTTGCTTCCTGTTAAACATGTTATGAGACTGTGGACAAGGCTGAAAATATTACTTTACTAACTACTGCCGAACAGGCGCTTTGACAAAGAAAAGGTAAAGGCCAGCAGCTTTTACTTTTCAATGCACTTGTCGTCAACTTGAGTGGCTTATATTCAGCTGGTTCACCTCGACGCCCGTGGACCTAGTGCACTTTTCCTGTCGCCGTACACTGAGTAACACGAAAAAATCAGCTGACCCCGTGTGAAATTTCCTAACTGATCAAAACCAAACTGTAAAGACAGCATCAATCCACGCTCAGCTTTGGTCAAGGGGAGACATATGGGGAGAAGATGAGTAGAGAGATGGAAAAGAAACAGAAAGGGTGATGGAGAAAGATTACATGAATTCAAATAACCTACAATTCCTTAAAATTAATTTGAAAGCCAGTTTTAATTTTTTGAGCCAGCTTTGACATCTGCAGATATGAGTTTCTGAAGAGGGGCCTGCTGAGGTTAGATGTGCTGAATAATATCCATTTTCATATCAGAAAAAACACTGCATTAAACATTGTCTTAGCTCACTGAGCTGAGGTCAACAGGTAATATAACCAACCTGTGAGGTGGCTCACCCCCGTAAGATAAACACATAAATGATCCCTGATAGAACCGGATAATTAAAGGCACATCAGTGACAGGGAATGCTATTAAAACTAAACTATAAACTGGTGACATTAACTGCAAAAGAAGATTTTTATTGATACATTTCAGGTAGAATTTAGTTTTCAATAAGGAAAATGCTGTAAGAAACCTGAATTTGTTGCAACAAATTTAAAATAAAAGCTTTTATGCTAATTATTTTCTGTGATAATATTTTTTCAGAACTCATCATCTGTGACAGCTCATGGCTCTCTTGACTGTAACCTCCCTGTGGCAGCTTCTCACAGACTCAATCAACTCCTCTTCCCCTCCCCCCTCAAACACACACACACAGACACACACACACAGAGACCCCCTTCCAAAAACCCATCAAAGAGTAATACAATGGCTCCATCTGTAGGATAAAGTAGAGAGTCGCAACAGGAAGTTACCCCAAAATCTGAGGTTTCAAACAGGAAGTTGGGTTTCCGAACTTTGACGGGCCAGAACCGGCACACGCTTCGACCCAAACTCACAATTTTCGGAGCCAGTCTTCCAAAAATTGTCAAGGAGGGGCTGACAACATTTGAAGTGAATCTGGTCACCCGTCTAGAAACTGGACATCACACTATAAAATATGTCATTTCCTGCTATAAATAGGTGGCGCTACAACAATTGTATGAATATTGACATATGGATGTGTGCAGATAGGTACCATTAACAATCCTGTAAAGTTTGATGCAGTTTGGACAAAGTATGGCCGAAATATAGCAAAAATAAAGCAACTTCCTGTTTCGTGGCGAGTAATCGAACTTTGAGGGGCCATAACTTCCACGCCCTTCAACAAAAACTCAAAATCTGCCGCAATTTAACATCGTCTATGTCTTAAGAACATACTATTAAGTTTTGAAGTCAATGGGATAATGCGTCTAGGACTAGTTCGCGTTCAAGCGACCCCTGGAAATGGCCAAAAACACACAATTTTTTCACCTTCCGGTCAAAATAAAAATACTTTCTGTTGGGTTTAGAATATGGCTCCAAGAGACTTTTTGGTGCGTCATGGGATGTTACATATGTGTGCAGATTTTCAGATTTTTAGGCGCAACGGGCTTGAGGGCTGTTCCGTTTAAAAATGTAGGTGGCGCTACCGAGGGCATTTTACCACGCCCATGCTCAAGACCCCTAAATTATTAAATTTTTCGCCGTGCCTGACGCGTCTGCAAATTTTGGTAAGTTTTCACGCATGTTAAGGCCCTCAAAAAGCCGATCTAAGAGGCGGAAAAAGAAGAAAAAAAATAATAATAATAATAATAATAATATAATAATAATAAACAGACTGCGAGCAGCGTTGAACCGGGGCCCTCGGCCACCCCGTGCGCCCTGTCGGCGGGGAGCGGCCGACCCGCCGGGGACTCCGGCAACCGCGGGGTCAACGCAGGTCGCAGGGCACACGCTGGCGTAACAGTTCACACTTCCGAGATGTAAAAATTTTAAATAAAAGCTTTTACGCTAATTATTTTCTGTGATAATATTTTTCAGAGCTCATCATCTGTGACAGCTCTTGGCTCTCCTGACTGTAACCTCTCTGTGGCAGCTTCTCACAGACTCAATCAACTCCTCTTCCCTCCCCCCTCAAACACAAACACAAACACACACACACACACACACACACACACAACACAGAGAGAGATACCCCCTCCCAAAAGGAGATAAAACTCAGTTTTAACTTGAGTTTAAAAGCTTTGAGCTTTGAGCAAAAGCATTTTTTTAAGTTCTGTTATTGGGTGCATATATAAATCATTTATGCTTAAACAAGGCTTATAATGAAGTTATTTGAACAGTGAATATCTCATCTGCCTAAAGTCAGGGCGAAGCCACTAACCAGCTGTAGGGATGGGTATCATTCAGGATTTTATCTTTATCCATACAGACCCCTATCAGTCCAGCTCAGACTGTTACTGGTTTAAGAGAGTGAAGTTTATAGCAATTTGCAAAATTTGGAGATTAGTGACAAACTAACCAGTTAGACTACATACAGACAAGCTTTCATTTTAGCTGTTAGTAACAGTTTGCCATGAGCTTAACCAGCGTGCTGTGCTTCCTGTTAAACATGTCATGAGACTGTGGACAACGCTGAAAATATTACTTTACTAACTACTGGCTGAACAGGCGCTTTGACAAAGAAAAGGTAAAGGCCAGCAGCTTTTACTTTCAATGCACTTGTCGTCAACTTGAGTGGCTTATATTCAGCTGGTTCACCTCGACGCCGGTGGATGTAGACATGCACTTTTCCTGTTCGCCGTACACTGAGTAACACGAAAAAATCAGCTGACCCCTTGTGAAATTTCCTAACTGATCAAAACCAAACTGTAAAGACAGCATCAATCCACGCTCAGCTTTGGTCAAGGGGAGACATATGGTAAGATTACATGAATTCAAAATAACCTACAATTCCTTCAAATTAATTTGAAGCCAGTTTAATTTTTTGAGCCAGCTTTGACATCTGCAGATATGAGTTTCTGAAGAGGGGCCTGCTGAGGTTAGATGTGCTGAATAATATCCATTTTCATATCAGAAAAAACACTGCATTAAACATTGTCTTAGCTCACTGAGCTGAGGTCAACAGGTAATATAACCAACCTGTGAGGTGGCTCACCCCCGTAAGATAAACACATAAATGATCCCTGATAGAACCGATAATTAAAGGCACATCAGTGACAGGGAATGCTATTAAAACTAAACTATAAACTGGTGACATTAACTGCAAAAGAAGATTTTTATTGATACATTTCAGGTAGAATTTAGTTTTCAATAAGGAAACATGCTGTAAGAAACCTGAATTTGTTGCAACAAATTTAAAATAAAAGCTTTTATGCTAATTATTTTCTGTGATAATATTTTTCAGAGCTCATCATCTGTGACAGCTCTTGGCTCTCTTGACTGTAACCTCCCTGTGGCAGCTTCTCACAGACTCAATCAACTCCTCTTCCCCTCCCCCCTCAGACACACACACAACCACACACACACACACACACACACAGAGACCCCCTTCCAAAAACCCATCAAAGAGTAATACAATGGCTCCATCTGTAGGATAAAGTAGAGAGTCGCAACAGGAAGTTACCCCAAAATCTGAGGTTTCAAACAGGAAGTTGGGTTTCCGAACTTTGACGGGCCAGAACCGGCACACGCTTCGACCAAAACTCACAATTTTCGGAGGACTTCTTCCAAAAATTGTCAAGGAGGGGCTGACAACATTTTGAAGTCAATCTGGTCACCCGTCTAGAAACTGGACATCACACTATAAAATATGTCATTTCCTGCTATAAATAGGTGTGCTACAACAATTGTATGAATATTGACATATGGATGTGTGCAGATAGGTACCATTAACAATCCTGTAAAGTTTGATGCAGTTTGGACAAAGTATGGCCGAAATATAGCAAATATAAAGCAACTTCCTGTTTCGTGGCGAGTGATCGAACTTTGAGGGGCCATAACTTCCACGCCCTTCAATGAAAAGTCAGAAACTTTTGGCAATTTAACTTCGTCTATGTCTTAAGAACAAATTATCAAATTTTGAAGTCAATCGGATAATGCGTCTAGGACTAGTTCGCGTTCAAGCGACCCCTGGAAATGGCCAAAAGCACACAATTTTTTCACCTTCCGGTCAAAATAAAAATACTTTCTGTTGGGTTTAGAATATGGCTCCAAGAGACTTTTTGGTGCGTCATGGGATGTTACATATGTGTGCAGATTTTCAGATTTTTAGGCGCAACGGGCTTGAGGGGCTGTTCCGTTAAAAATGTAGGTGGCGCTACCGGAGGCCATTTTGCCACACCCATGCTCAAGACCCCTAAATTCTTAAATTTTTCGCCGTGCCTGACGCGTCTGCAAATTTTCAGGAGTTTTGACGCATGTTAAGGCCTTCAAAAAGGCCAATCAAAGAGGCGGAAAAAGAAGAAAAAAAATAATAATAATAATAATTAAAGCTGCGAGCAGCGTTGAACGGGCCCTCGCACCCGGCGCCCGTCGGGGGAGCGGCGACCGCGGGACCCCGGCAACCGCGGGGGTCAACGCAGGTCGCAGGGCACACGCTGGCGTAACAGTTCACACTTCCGAGATGTAAAAATTTTAAAATAAAAGCTTTTATCGCTAATTATTTTCTGTGATAATATTTTTCAGAGCTCATCATCTGTGACAGCTCTTGGCTCTCCTGACTGTAACCTCTCTGTGGCAGCTTCTCACAGACTCAATCAACTCCTCTTCCCCTCCCCCCTCAAACACAAACACAAACACAAACACACACACACACACACAGATACCCCCCTCCCAAAAGGAGATAAAACTCAGTTTTAACTTGAGTTTACAAGCTTTGAGCTTTGAGCAAAAGCATTTTTTTGCAAGTTCTGTTATTGGGTGCATATATAAATCATTTATGCTTAAACAAGGGTTATAATGAAGTTATTTGAACAGTGAATATCTCATCTGCCTAAAGTCAGGGCGAAGCCACTAACCAGCTGTAGGGATGGGTATCATTAGGATTTTATCTTTATCCATACAGACCCCTATCAGTCCAGCTCAGACTGTTACTGGTTTAAGAGAGTGAAGTTTATAGCAATTTGCAAAATTTGGAGATTAGTGACAAACTAACCAGTTAGACTACATACAGACAAGCTTTCATTTTAGCTGTTAGTAACAGTTTGCCATGAGCTTAACCAGCGTGCTGTGCTTCGTGTTAAACATGTCATGAGACTGTGGACAACGTTTGAGCCAGCTTTGACATCTGCAGATATGAGTTTCTGAAGAGGGGCCTGCTGAGGTTAGATGTGCTGAATAATATCCATTTTCATATCAGAAAAAACACTGCATTAAACATTGTCTTAGCTCACTGAGCTGAGGTCAACAGGTAATATAACCAACCTGTGAGGTGGCTCACCCCCGTAAGATAAACACATAAATGATCCCTGATAGAACCGATAATTAAAGGCACATCAGTGACAGGGAATGCTATTAAAACTAAACTATAAACTGGTGACATTAACTGCAAAAGAAGATTTTTATTGATACATTTCAGGTAGAATTTAGTTTTCAATAAGGAAAATGCTGTAAGAAACCTGAATTTGTTGCAACAAATTTAAAATAAAAGCTTTTATGCTAATTATTTTCTGTGATAATATTTTTCAGAGCTCATCATCTGTGACAGCTCTTGGCTCTCCTGACTGTAACCTCCCTGTGGCAGCTTCTCACAGACTCAATCAACTCCTCTTCCCCTCCCCCCTCAAACACACACACACAGACACACACACACAGAGACCCCCTTCCAAAAACCCATCAAAGAGTAATACAATGGCTCCATCTGTAGGATAAAGTAGAGAGTCGCAACAGGAAGTTACCCCAAAATCTGAGGTTTCAAACAGGAAGTTGGGTTTCCGAACTTTGACGGGCCAGAACCGGCACACGCTTCGACCCAAACTCACAATTTTCGGAGGACTTCTTCCAAAAATTGTCAAGGAGGGGCTGACAACATTTGAAGTGAATCTGGTCACCCGTCTAGAAACTGGACATCACACTATAAAATATGTCATTTCCTGCTATAAATAGGTGGCGCTACAACAATTGTATGAATATTGACATATGGATGTGTGCAGATAGGTACCATTAACAATCCTGTAAAGTTTGATGCAGTTTGGACAAAGTATGGCCGAAATATAGCAAAAATAAAGCAACTTCCTGTTTCGTGGCGAGTAATCGAACTTTGAGGGGCCATAACTTCCACGCCCTTCAACAAAAACTCAAAATCTGCCGCAATTTAACATCGTCTATGTCTTAAGAACATACTATTAAGTTTTGAAGTCAATGGGATAATGCGTCTAGGACTAGTTCGCGTTCAAGCGACCCCTGGAAATGGCCAAAAACACACAATTTTTTCACCTTCCGGTCAAAATAAAAATACTTTCTGTTGGGTTTAGAATATGGCTCCAAGAGACTTTTTGGTGCGTCATGGGATGTTACATATGTGTGCAGATTTTCAGATTTTTAGGCGCAACGGGCTTGAGGGGCTGTTCCGTTTAAAAATGTAGGTGGCGCTACCGAGGGCATTTTACCACGCCCATGCTCAAGACCCCTAAATTATTAAATTTTTCGCCGTGCCTGACGCGTCTGCAAATTTTGGTAAGTTTTCACGCATGTTAAGGCCCTCAAAAAGCCGATCTAAGAGGCGGAAAAAGAAGAAAAAAAAATAATAATAATAATAATAATAATAATTAAAGCTGCGAGCAGCGTTGAACGGGCCCTCGCACCCGGCGCCCGTCGGGGGAGCGGCGACCGCGGGACCCCGGCAACCGCGGGGTCAACGCAGGTCGCAGGGCACACGCTGGCGTAACAGTTCACACTTCCGAGATGTAAAAATTTTAAATAAAAGCTTTTACGCTAATTATTTTCTGTGATAATATTTTTCAGAGCTCATCATCTGTGACAGCTCTTGGCTCTCTTGACTGTAACCTCCCTGTGGCAGCTTCTCACAGACTCAATCAACTCCTCTTCCCCTCCCCCCTCAAACACAAACACAAACACACACACACACACACACACACACACACACACAGATACCCCCTCCCAAAAGGAGATAAAACTCAGTTTTAACTTGAGTTTAAAAGCTTTGAGCTTTGAGCAAAAGCATTTTTTTAAGTTCTGTTATTGGGTGCATATATAAATCATTTATGCTTAAACAAGGCTTATAATGAAGTTATTTGAACAGTGAATATCTCATCTGCCTAAAGTCAGGGCGAAGCCACTAACCAGCTGTAGGGATGGGTATCATTAGGATTTTATCTTTATCCATACAGACCCCTATCAGTCCAGCTCAGACTGTTACTGGTTTAAGAGAGTGAAGTTTATAGCAATTTGCAAAATTTGGAGATTAGTGACAAACTAACCAGTTAGACTACATACAGACAAGCTTTCATTTTAGCTGTTAGTAACAGTTTGCCATGAGCTTAACCAGCGTGCTGTGCTTCCTGTTAAACATGTTATGAGACTGTGGACAAGGCTGAAAATATTACTTTACTAACTACTTGCCGAACAGGCGCTTTGACAAAGAAAAGGTAAAGGCCAGCAGCTTTTACTTTTCAATGCACTTGTCGTCAACTTGAGTGGCTTATATTCAGCTGGTTCACCTCGACGCCCGTGGACCTAGTGCACTTTTCCTGTCGCCGTACACTGAGTAACACGAAAAAATCAGCTGACCCCGTGTGAAATTTCCTAACTGATCAAAACCAAACTGTAAAGACAGCATCAATCCACGCTCAGCTTTGGTCAAGGGGAGACATATGGGAGAAGATGAGTAGAGAGATGGAAAGAAACAGAAAGGGTGATGGAGAAAGATTACATGAATTCAAAATAACCTACAATTCCTTAAAATTAATTTGAAGCCAGTTTAATTTTTTGAGCCAGCTTTGACATCTGCAGATATGAGTTTCTGAAGAGGGGCCTGCTGAGGTTAGATGTGCTGAATAATATCCATTTTCATATCAGAAAAAACACTGCATTAAACATTGTCTTAGCTCACTGAGCTGAGGTCAACAGGTAATATAACCAACCTGTGAGGTGGCTCACCCCCGTAAGATAAACACATAAATGATCCCTGATAGAACCGATAATTAAAGGCACATCAGTGACAGGGAATGCTATTAAAACTAAACTATAAACTGGTGACATTAACTGCAAAAGAAGATTTTTATTGATACATTTCAGGTAGAATTTAGTTTTCAATAAGGAAAATGCTGTAAGAAACCTGAATTTGTTGCAACAAATTTAAAATAAAAGCTTTTATGCTAATTATTTTCTGTGATAATATTTTTCAGAACTCATCATCTGTGACAGCTCATGGCTCTCTTGACTGTAACCTCCCTGTGGCAGCTTCTCACAGACTCAATCAACTCCTCTTCCCCTCCCCCCTCAAACACACACACACAGACACACACACACAGAGACCCCCTTCCAAAAACCCATCAAAGAGTAATACAATGGCTCCATCTGTAGGATAAAGTAGAGAGTCGCAACAGGAAGTTACCCCAAAATCTGAGGTTTCAAACAGGAAGTTGGGTTTCCGAACTTTGACGGGCCAGAACCGGCACACGCTTCGACCCAAACTCACAATTTTCGGAGCCAGTCTTCCAAAAATTGTCAAGGAGGGGCTGACAACATTTGAAGTGAATCTGGTCACCCGTCTAGAAACTGGACATCACACTATAAAATATGTCATTTCCTGCTATAAATAGGTGGCGCTACAACAATTGTATGAATATTGACATATGGATGTGTGCAGATAGGTACCATTAACAATCCTGTAAAGTTTGATGCAGTTTGGACAAAGTATGGCCGAAATATAGCAAAAATAAAGCAACTTCCTGTTTCGTGGCGAGTAATCGAACTTTGAGGGGCCATAACTTCCACGCCCTTCAACAAAAACTCAAAATCTGCCGCAATTTAACATCGTCTATGTCTTAAGAACATACTATTAAGTTTTGAAGTCAATGGGATAATGCGTCTAGGACTAGTTCGCGTTCAAGCGACCCCTGGAAATGGCCAAAAACACACAATTTTTTCACCTTCCGGTCAAAATAAAAATACTTTCTGTTGGGTTTAGAATATGGCTCCAAGAGACTTTTTGGTGCGTCATGGGATGTTACATATGTGTGCAGATTTTCAGATTTTTAGGCGCAACGGGCTTGAGGGGCTGTTCCGTTTAAAAATGTAGGTGGCGCTACCGAGGGCATTTTACCACGCCCATGCTCAAGACCCCTAAATTATTAAATTTTTCGCCGTGCCTGACGCGTCTGCAAATTTTGGTAAGTTTTCACGCATGTTAAGGCCCTCAAAAAGCCGATCTAAGAGGCGGAAAAAGAAGAAAAAAAATAATAATAATAATAATAATTAAAGCTGCGAGCAGCGTTGAACGGGCCCTCGCACCCGGCGCCCGTCGGGGGAGCGGCGACCGCGGGACCCCGGCAACCGCGGGGTCAACGCAGGTCGCAGGGCACACGCTGGCGTAACAGTTCACACTTCCGAGATGTAAAAATTTAAAATAAAAGCTTTTATGCTAATTATTTTCTGTGATAATATTTTTCAGAGCTCATCATCTGTGACAGCTCTTGGCTCTCCTGACTGTAACCTCTCTGTGGCAGCTTCTCACAGACTCAATCAACTCCTCTTCCCCTCCCCCCTCAAACACAAACACAAACACACACACACACACACACACAGATACCCCCTCCCAAAAGGAGATAAAACTCAGTTTTAACTTGAGTTTACAAGCTTTGAGCTTTGAGCAAAAGCATTTTTTTGCAAGTTCTGTTATTGGGTGCATATATAAATCATTTATGCTTAAACAAGGCTTATAATGAAGTTATTTGAACAGTGAATATCTCATCTGCCTAAAGTCAGGGCGAAGCCACTAACCAGCTGTAGGGATGGGTATCATTAGGATTTTATCTTTATCCATACAGACCCTATCAGTCCAGCTCAGACTGTTACTGGTTTAAGAGAGTGAAGTTTATAGCAATTTGCAAAATTTGGAGATTAGTGACAAACTAACCAGTTAGACTACATACAGACAAGCTTTCATTTTAGCTGTTAGTAACAGTTTGCCATGAGCTTAACCAGCGTGCTGTGCTTCGTGTTAAACATGTCATGAGACTGTGGACAACGCTGAAAATATTACTTTACTAACTACTGGCCGAACAGGCGCTTTTGACAAAGAAAAGGTAAAGGCCAGCAGCTTTTACTTTTCAATGCACTTGTCGTCAACTTGAGTGGCTTATATTCAGCTGGTTCACCTCGACGCCGGTGGACCTAGTGCACTTTTCCTGTCGCCGTACACTGAGTAACACGAAAAAATCAGCTGACCCCGTGTGAAATTTCCTAACTGATCAAAACCAAACTGTAAAGACAGCATCAATCCACGCTCAGCTTTGGTCAAGGGGAGACATATGGTAAGATTACATGAATTCATGTAATCTTCATTGAGGCTACAATTTCAGACTTAACTAAGTCATTCACTAGTGTCTTGGCAGCGTTTATGGGTTCTTTAGACAGGTCTCTCACTGGTTTTCTTTCCAGGGTCATTGAAATCTTTGGCTTCCTACCTCTGCCAGGCTTGTTCTGCACAGTGTGGCTCTCCTTGAATTTCTCGGTGACGTTTCTCATTTGAGTTCTTGACGCTTGGAAATACTGTTATAACTTTGTATATCCTTCTCCTGCTTCCTGAGCATCGACAATTCTTCAAGTCTACAGTGATTTCCTTAGTTTTTGGCATGATGCTTTCTCAAGTGACAGCTCAAATCTTAACTGAAGTTTTTATACCGCGTGTAAAGCAGCTCTTGGCTCTCCTGACTGTAACCTCTCTGTGGCAGCTTCTCACAGACTCAATCAACTCCTCTTCCCCTCCCCCCTCAAACACAAACACAAACACACACACACACACACACACACACACACACAGAGACCCCCTTCCAAAAACCCATCAAAGAGTAATACAATGGCTCCATCTATAGGATAAAGTAGAGAGTCGCAACAGGAAGTTACCCCAAAATCTGAGGTTTCAAACAGGAAGTTGGGTTTCTGAACTTTGACGGGCCAGAACCGGCACACGCTTCGACCAAAACTCACAATTTTCGGAGCCAGTCTTCCAAAAAATCCTCAAGGAGGGGCTGACAACATTTGAAGTGAATCTGGTCACCCGTCTAGAAACTGGACATCACACTATAAAATATGTCATTTCCTGCTATAAATAGGTGGTGCTACAACAATTGTATGAATATTGACATATGGATGTGTGCAGATAGGTACCATTAACAATCCTGTAAAGTTTGATGCAGTTTGGACAAAGTATGGCCGAAATATAGCAAATATAAAGCAACTTCCTGTTTTGTGGCGAGTAATCGAACTTTGAGGGGCCATAACTTCCACGCCCTTCAATGAAAAGTCCGAAACTTTTGCAATTTAACTTCGTCTATGTCTTAAGAACAAATTATCAAATTTTGAAGTCAATCGGATAATGCGTCTAGGACTAGTTCGCGTTCAAGCGACCCCTGGAAATGGCCAAAAACACACAATTTTTTCACCTTCCGGTCAAAATAAAAATACTTTCTGTTGGGTTTAGAATATGGCTCCAAGAGACTTTTTGGTGCGTCATGGGATGTTACATATGTGTGCAGATTTTCAGATTTTTAGGCGCAACGGGCTTGAGGGGCTGTTCCGTTAAAAATGTAGGTGGCGCTACCGAGGCCATTTTGCCACACCCATGCTCAAGACCCCTAAATTCTTAAATTTTTCGCCGTGCCTGACGCGTCTGCAAATTTTCAGGAGTTTTGACGCATTTTAAGGCCCTCAAAAAGGCGATCAAAGAGGCGGAAAAAGAAGAAAAAAAATAATAATAATAATAATAATAATTAAAGCTGCGAGCAGCGTTGAACGGGCCCTCGCACCCGGCGTCCGTCGGGGGAGCGGCGACCGCGGGACCCCGGCAACCGCGGGGTCAACGCAGGTCGCAGGGCACACGCTGGCGTAACAGTTCACACTTCCCAGATGTAAAAATTTTAAATAAAAGCTTTTATGCTAATTATTTTCTGTGATAATATTATTCAGAGCTCATCATCTGTGACAGATCATGGCTCTATTGACTGTAACCTCCCTGTGGCAGCTTCTCACAGACACAATCAACTCCTCTTCCCCTCCCCCCCTCAGACACACACAGACACACACACACAGAGACCCCCTTCCAAAAACCCATCAAAGAGTAATACAATGGCTCCATCTGTAGGATAAAGTAGAGAGTCGCAACAGGAAGTTACCCCAAAATCTGAGGTTTCAAACAGGAAGTTGGGTTTCCGAACTTTGACGGGCCAGAACCGGCACACGCTTCGACCCAAACTCACAATTTTCGGAGCCAGTCTTCCAAAAATCTGTCAAGGATCGGTCCTGACAACATTTGAAGTGAATCTGGTCACCCGTCTAGAAACTGGACATCACACTATAAAATATGTCATTTCCTGCTATAAATAGGTGGTGCTACAACAATTGTATGAATATTGACATATGGATGTGTGCAGATAGGTACCATTAACAATCCTGTAAAGTTTGATGCAGTTTGGACAAAGTATGGCCGAAATATAGCAAATTTAAAGCAACTTCCTGTTTTGTGGCGAGTGATCGAACTTTGAGGGGCCATAACTTCCACGCCCTTCAATGAAAAGTCCGAAACTTTTGCAATTTAACTTCGTCTATGTCTTAAGAACAAATTATCAAATTTTGAAGTCAATCGGATAATGCGTCTAGGACTAGTTCGCGTTCAAGCGACCCCTGGAAATGGCCAAAAACACACAATTTTTTCACCTTCCGGTCAAAATAAAAATACTTTCTGTTGGGTTTAGAATATGGCTCCAAGAGACTTTTTGGTGCGTCATGGGATGTTACATATGTGTGCAGATTTTCAGATTTTTAGGCGCAACGGGCTTGAGGGGCTGTTCCGTTAAAAATGTAGGTGGCGCTACCGAGGCCATTTTGCCACACCCATGCTCAAGACCCCTAAATTCTTAAATTTTTCGCCGTGCCTGACGCGTCTGCAAATTTTCAGGAGTTTTGACGCATTTTAAGGCCCTCAAAAAGGCGATCAAAGAGGCGGAAAAAGAAGAAAAAAAATAATAATAATAATAATAATAATAAACCGAACGAAAACAAGAGGGTCCTTGCAACTCGTTGCATGGCCCCGTTGGCCCACGCAACTCGTTGCTCGGGCCCTAATAAACCGAACGAAAACAAGAGGTCCTTGCACTCGTTGCATGGCCCGTTGGCCACGCACTCGTTGCTCGGCCCTAATAATAATAATAAAATAAATAAACAACGAAAACAAGAGGTCCTGCAACTCGTTGCATGGCCCCGTTGGGCCCACGCAACTCGTTGCTCGGCCCTAATAATTAAAGCTGCGAGCAGCGTTGAACGGGCCCTCGCACCCGGCGCCCGTCGGGGGAGCGGCGACCGCGGGACCCCGGCAACCGCGGGGTCAACGCAGGTCGCAGGGCACACGCTGGCGTAACAGTTCACACTTCCCAGATGTTAAAATTTTAAATAAAAGCTTTTACGCTAATTATTTTCTGTGATAATATTTTTCAGAGCTCATCATCTGTGACAGCTCTTGGCTCTCTTGACTGTAACCTCTCTGTGGCAGCTTCTCACAGACTCAATCAACTCCTCTTCCCCTCCCCCTCAAACACAAACACAAACACACCCACACACACACACACAAACACACAGAGAAATACCCCCTCCCAAAAGGAGATAAAACTCAGTTTTAACTTGAGTTTACAAGCTTTGAGCTTTGAGCAAAAGCATTTTTTTAAGTTCTGTTATTGGGTGCATATATAAATCATTTATGCTTAAACAAGGCTTATAATGAAGTTATTTGAACAGTGAATATCTCATCTGCCTAAAGTCAGGGCGAAGCCACTAACCAGCTGTAGGGATGGGTATCATTAGGATTTTATCTTTATCCATACAGACCCCTATCAGTCCAGCTCAGACTGTTACTGGTTTAAGAGAGTGAAGTTTATAGCAATTTGCAAAATTTGGAGATTAGTGACAAACTAACCAGTTAGACTACATACAGACAAGCTTTCATTTTAGCTGTTAGTAACAGTTTGCCATGAGCTTAACCAGCGTGCTGTGCTTCCTGTTAAACATGTCATGAGACTGTGGACAACGCTGAAAATATTACTTTACTAACTACTGGCCAAACAGGCGCTTTGACAAAGAAAAGGTAAAGGCCAGCAGCTTTTACTTTTCAATGCACTTGTCGTCAACTTGAGTGGCTTATATTCAGCTGGTTCACCTCGACGCTGGAGGACCTAGTGAACTTTTCCTGTCGCCGTACACTGAGTAAGACGAAAAAATCAGCTGACCCCGTGTGAAATTTCCTAACTGATCAAAACCAAACTGTAAAGACAGCATCAATCCACGCTCAGCTTTGGTCAAGGGGAGACATATGGTAAGATTACATGAATTCATGTAATCTTCTTTGAGACTACAATTTCAGACTTAACTAAGTCATTCACTAGTGTCTTGGCAGCGTTTATGGGTTCTTTAGACAGGTCTCTAACTGGTTTTCTTTCCAGGGTCATTGAAATCTTTGGCTTCCTACCTCTGCCAGGCTTGTTCTGCACAGTGTGGCTCTCCTTGAATTTCTCGGTGACGCTTCTCATTTGAGTTCTTGACGCTTGGAAATGCTGTTATAACTTTGTATATCCTTCTCCTGCTTCCTAAGCATCGACAATTCTTCAAGTCTACAGTGATTTCCTTAGTTTTTGGCATGATGCTTTCTCAAGTGACAGCTCAAATCTTAACTGAAGTTTTTATACCGCGTGTAAAGCAGCTCTTGGCTCTCCTGACTGTAACCTCTCTGTGGCAGCTTCTCACAGACTCAATCAACTCTTCTTCCCCTCCCCCCTCAAACACAAACACAAACACAAACACACACACACACACACACACACACACACACACAGACACACACACACAGAGACCCCCTTCCAAAAACCCATCAAAGAGTAATACAATGGCTCCATCTATAGGATAAAGTAGAGAGTCGCAACAGGAAGTTACCCCAAAATCTGAGGTTTCAAACAGGAAGTTGGGTTTCTGAACTTTGACGGGCCAGAACCGGCACACGCTTCGACCAAAACTCACAATTTTCGGAGCCAGTCTTCCAAAAAATTCCTCAAGGAGGGGCTGACAACATTTGAAGTGAATCTGGTCACCCGTCTAGAAACTGGACATCACACTATAAAATATGTCATTTCCTGCTATAAATAGGTGGTGCTACAACAATTGTATGAATATTGACATATGGATGTGTGCAGATAGGTACCATTAACAATCCTGTAAAGTTTGATGCAGTTTGGACAAAGTATGGCCGAAATATAGCAAAAATAAAGCAACTTCCTGTTTCGTGGCGAGTAATCGAACTTTGAGGGGCCATAACTTCCACGCCCTTCAACAAAAACTCAAAATCTGCCGCAATTTAACATCGTCTATGTCTTAAGAACATACTATTAAGTTTTGAAGTCAATGGGATAATGCGTCTAGGACTAGTTCGCGTTCAAGCGACCCCTGGAAATGGCCAAAAACACACAATTTTTTCACCTTCCGGTCAAAATAAAAATACTTTCTGTTGGGTTTAGAATATGGCTCCAAGAGACTTTTTGGTGCGTCATGGGATGTTACATATGTGTGCAGATTTTCAGATTTTTAGGCGCAACGGGCTTGAGGGGCTGTTCCGTTTAAAAATGTAGGTGGCGCTACCGAGGCCATTTTACCACACCCATGCTCAAGACCCCTAAATTATTAAATTTTTCGCCGTGCCTGACGCGTCTGCAAATTTTGGTAAGTTTTCACGCATGTTAAGGCCCTCAAAAAGCCGATCTAAGAGGCGGAAAAAGAAGAAAAAAATAATAATAATAATAATAATAATAATAATTAAAGCTGCGAGCAGCGTTGAACGGGCCCTCGCACCCGGCGCCCGTCGGGGGAGCGGCGACCGCGGGACCCCGGCAACCGCGGGGTCAACGCAGGTCGCAGGGCACACGCTGGCGTAACAGTTCACACTTCCGAGATGTAAAAATTTTAAATAAAAGCTTTTATGCTAATTATTTTCTGTGATAATATTTTTCAGAGCTCATCATCTGTGACAGCTCTTGGCTCTCCTGACTGTAACCTCTCTGTGGCAGCTTCTCACAGACTCAATCAACTCCTCTTCCCCTCCCCCCTCAAACACAAACACAAACACAAACACACACACACACACACAGATACCCCCTCCCAAAAGGAGATAAAACTCAGTTTTAACTTGAGTTTACAAGCTTTGAGCTTTGAGCAAAAGCATTTTTTTGCAAGTTCTGTTATTGGGTGCATATATAAATCATTTATGCTTAAACAAGGGTTATAATGAAGTTATTTGAACAGTGAATATCTCATCTGCCTAAAGTCAGGGCGAAGCCACTAACCAGCTGTAGGGATGGGTATCATTAGGATTTTATCTTTATCCATACAGACCCCTATCAGTCCAGCTCAGACTGTTACTGGTTTAAGAGAGTGAAGTTTATAGCAATTTGCAAAATTTGGAGATTAGTGACAAACTAACCAGTTAGACTACATACAGACAAGCTTTCATTTTAGCTGTTAGTAACAGTTTGCCATGAGCTTAACCAGCGTGCTGTGCTTCGTGTTAAACATGTCATGAGACTGTGGACAACGTTTGAGCCAGCTTTGACATCTGCAGATATGAGTTTCTGAAGAGGGGCCTGCTGAGGTTAGATGTGCTGAATAATATCCATTTTCATATCAGAAAAAACACTGCATTAAACATTGTCTTAGCTCACTGAGCTGAGGTCAACAGGTAATATAACCAACCTGTGAGGTGGCTCACCCCCGTAAGATAAACACATAAATGATCCCTGATAGAACCGATAATTAAAGGCACATCAGTGACAGGGAATGCTATTAAAACTAAACTATAAACTGGTGACATTAACTGCAAAAGAAGATTTTTATTGATACATTTCAGGTAGAATTTAGTTTTCAATAAGGAAAATGCTGTAAGAAACCTGAATTTGTTGCAACAAATTTAAAATAAAAGCTTTTATGCTAATTATTTTCTGTGATAATATTTTTCAGAGCTCATCATCTGTGACAGCTCTTGGCTCTCCTGACTGTAACCTCCCTGTGGCAGCTTCTCACAGACTCAATCAACTCCTCTTCCCCTCCCCCCTCAAACACACACACACAGACACACACACACAGAGACCCCCTTCCAAAAACCCATCAAAGAGTAATACAATGGCTCCATCTGTAGGATAAAGTAGAGAGTCGCAACAGGAAGTTACCCCAAAATCTGAGGTTTCAAACAGGAAGTTGGGTTTCCGAACTTTGACGGGCCAGAACCGGCACACGCTTCGACCCAAACTCACAATTTTCGGAGGACTTCTTCCAAAAATTGTCAAGGAGGGGCTGACAACATTTGAAGTGAATCTGGTCACCCGTCTAGAAACTGGACATCACACTATAAAATATGTCATTTCCTGCTATAAATAGGTGGTGCTACAACAATTGTATGAATATTGACATATGGATGTGTGCAGATAGGTACCATTAACAATCCTGTAAAGTTTGATGCAGTTTGGACAAAGTATGGCCGAAATATAGCAAAAATAAAGCAACTTCCTGTTTCGTGGCGAGTAATCGAACTTTGAGGGGCCATAACTTCCACGCCCTTCAACAAAAACTCAAAATCTGCCGCAATTTAACATCGTCTATGTCTTAAGAACATACTATTAAGTTTTGAAGTCAATGGGATAATGCGTCTAGGACTAGTTCGCGTTCAAGCGACCCCTGGAAATGGCCAAAAACACACAATTTTTTCACCTTCCGGTCAAAATAAAAATACTTTCTGTTGGGTTTAGAATATGGCTCCAAGAGACTTTTTGGTGCGTCATGGGATGTTACATATGTGTGCAGATTTTCAGATTTTTAGGCGCAACGGGCTTGAGGGGCTGTTCCGTTTAAAAATGTAGGTGGCGCTACCGAGGGCATTTTACCACGCCCATGCTCAAGACCCCTAAATTATTAAATTTTTCGCCGTGCCTGACGCGTCTGCAAATTTTGGTAAGTTTTCACGCATGTTAAGGCCCTCAAAAAGCCGATCTAAGAGGCGGAAAAAGAAGAAAAAAAATAATAATAATAATTAAAGCTGCGAGCAGCGGTTGAACGGGCCCTCGCACCCGGCGCCCGTCGGGGGAGCGGCGACCGCGGGACCCCGGCAACCGCGGGGTCAACGCAGGTCGCAGGGCACACGCTGGCGTAACAGTTCACACTTCCGAGATGTAAAAATTTTAAATAAAAGCTTTTACGCTAATTATTTTCTGTGATAATATTTTTCAGAGCTCATCATCTGTGACAGCTCTTGGCTCTCTTGACTGTAACCTCTCTGTGGCAGCTTCTCACAGACTCAATCAACTCCTCTTCCCCTCCCCCCTCAAACACAAACACAAACACACACACACACACACACACACACACACACACACAGATACCCCCTCCCAAAAGGAGATAAAACTCAGTTTTAACTTGAGTTTAAAAGCTTTGAGCTTTGAGCAAAAGCATTTTTTTAAGTTCTGTTATTGGGTGCATATATAAATCATTTATGCTTAAACAAGGCTTATAATGAAGTTATTTGAACAGTGAATATCTCATCTGCCTAAAGTCAGGGCGAAGCCACTAACCAGCTGTAGGGATGGGTATCATTAGGATTTTATCTTTATCCATACAGACCCCTATCAGTCCAGCTCAGACTGTTACTGGTTTAAGAGAGTGAAGTTTATAGCAATTTGCAAAATTTGGAGATTAGTGACAAACTAACCAGTTAGACTACATACAGACAAGCTTTCATTTTAGCTGTTAGTAACAGTTTGCCATGAGCTTAACCAGCGTGCTGTGCTTCCTGTTAAACATGTTATGAGACTGTGGACAAGGCTGAAAATATTACTTTACTAACTACTTGCCGAACAGGCGCTTTGACAAAGAAAAGGTAAAGGCCAGCAGCTTTTACTTTTCAATGCACTTGTCGTCAACTTGAGTGGCTTATATTCAGCTGGTTCACCTCGACGCCCGTGGACCTAGTGCACTTTTCCTGTCGCCGTACACTGAGTAACACGAAAAAATCAGCTGACCCGTGTGAAATTTCCTAACTGATCAAAACCAACTGTAAAGACAGCATCAATCCACGCTCAGCTTTGTCAAGGGGAGACATATGGGAGAAGATGAGTAGAGAGATGGAAAGAAACAGAAAGGGTGATGGAGAAAGATTACATGAATTCAAAATAACCTACAATTCCTTAAAATTAATTTGAAGCCAGTTTAATTTTTTGAGCCAGCTTTGACATCTGCAGATATGAGTTTCTGAAGAGGGGCCTGCTGAGGTTAGATGTGCTGAATAATATCCATTTTCATATCAGAAAAAACACTGCATTAAACATTGTCTTAGCTCACTGAGCTGAGGTCAACAGGTAATATAACCAACCTGTGAGGTGGCTCACCCCCGTAAGATAAACACATAAATGATCCCTGATAGAACCGATAATTAAAGGCACATCAGTGACAGGGAATGCTATTAAAACTAAACTATAAACTGGTGACATTAACTGCAAAAGAAGATTTTTATTGATACATTTCAGGTAGAATTTAGTTTTCAATAAGGAAAATGCTGTAAGAAACCTGAATTTGTTGCAACAAATTTAAAATAAAAGCTTTTATGCTAATTATTTTCTGTGATAATATTTTTCAGAACTCATCATCTGTGACAGCTCATGGCTCTTCTTGACTGTAACCTCCCTGTGGCAGCTTCTCACAGACTCAATCAACTCCTCTTCCCCTCCCCCCTCAAACACACACACACAGACACACACACACAGAGACCCCCTTCCAAAAACCCATCAAAGAGTAATACAATGGCTCCATCTGTAGGATAAAGTAGAGAGTCGCAACAGGAAGTTACCCCAAAATCTGAGGTTTCAAACAGGAAGTTGGGTTTCCGAACTTTGACGGGCCAGAACCGGCACACGCTTCGACCCAAACTCACAATTTTCGGAGCCAGTCTTCCAAAAATTGTCAAGGAGGGGCTGACAACATTTGAAGTGAATCTGGTCACCCGTCTAGAAACTGGACATCACACTATAAAATATGTCATTTCCTGCTATAAATAGGTGGCGCTACAACAATTGTATGAATATTGACATATGGATGTGTGCAGATAGGTACCATTAACAATCCTGTAAAGTTTGATGCAGTTTGGACAAAGTATGGCCGAAATATAGCAAAAATAAAGCAACTTCCTGTTTCGTGGCGAGTAATCGAACTTTGAGGGGCCATAACTTCCACGCCCTTCAACAAAAACTCAAAATCTGCCGCAATTTAACATCGTCTATGTCTTAAGAACATACTATTAAGTTTTGAAGTCAATCGGATAATGCGTCTAGGACTAGTTCGCGTTCAAGCGACCCCTGGAAATGGCCAAAAACACACAATTTTTTCACCTTCCGGTCAAAATAAAAATACTTTCTGTTGGGTTTAGAATATGGCTCCAAGAGACTTTTTGGTGCGTCATGGGATGTTACATATGTGTGCAGATTTTCAGATTTTTAGGCGCAACGGGCTTGAGGGGCTGTTCCGTTTAAAAATGTAGGTGGCGCTACCGAGGGCATTTTACCACGCCCATGCTCAAGACCCCTAAATTATTAAATTTTTCGCCGTGCCTGACGCGTCTGCAAATTTTGGTAAGTTTTCACGCATGTTAAGGCCCTCAAAAAGCCGATCTAAGAGGCGGAAAAAGAAGAAAAAAAATAATAATAATAATAATTAAAGCTGCGAGCAGCGTTGAACGGGCCCTCGCACCCGGCGCCCGTCGGGGGAGCGGCGACCGCGGGACCCCGGCAACCGCGGGGTCAACGCAGGTCGCAGGGCACACGCTGGCGTAACAGTTCACACTTCCGAGATGTAAAAATTTCAAATAAAAGCTTTTATGCTAATTATTTTCTGTGATAATATTTTTCAGAGCTCATCATCTGTGACAGCTCATGGCTCTCCTGACTGTAACCTCTCTGTGGCAGCTTCTCACAGACTCAATCAACTCCTCTTCCCCTCCCCCCTCAAACACAAACCACAAACACACACACACACACAGATACCCCTCCCAAAAGGAGATAAAACTCAGTTTTAACTTGAGTTTTATAAGCTTTGAGCTTTGAGCAAAAGCATTTTTTTGCAAGTTCTGTTATTGGGTGCATATATAAATCATTTATGCTTAAACAAGGGTTATAATGAAGTTATTTGAACAGTGAATATCTCATCTGCCTAAAGTCAGGGCGAAGCCACTAACCAGCTGTAGGGATGGGTATCATTAGGATTTTATCTTTATCCATACAGACTCCTATCAGTCCAGCTCAGACTGTTACTGGTTTAAGAGAGTGAAGTTTATAGCAATTTGCCAAAATTTGGAGATTAGTGACAAACTAACCAGTTAGACTACATACAGACAAGCTTTCATTTTAGCTGTTAGTAACAGTTTGCCATGAGCTTAACCAGCGTGCTGTGCTTCGTGTTAAACATGTCATGAGACTGTGGACAACGCTGAAAATATTACTTTACTAACTACTGCCGAACAGCGCTTTTACAAAGAAAAGGTAAAGGCCAGCAGCTTTTACTTTTCAATGCACTTGTCGTCAACTTGAGTGGCTTATATTCAGCTGGTTCACCTCGACGCCGGTGGACCTAGTGCACTTTTCCTGTCGCCGTACACTGAGTAACACGAAAAAATCAGCTGACCCCGTGGTGAAATTTCCTAACTGATCAAAACCAAACTGTAAAGACAGCATCAATCCACGCTCAGCTTTGGTCAAGGGAGACATATGGTAAGGATTACATGAATTCATGTAATCTTCTTTGAGGCTACAATTTCAGACTTAACTAAGTCATTCACTAGTGTCTTGGCAGCCGTTTATGGTTCTTTAGACAGGTCTCTCACTGGTTTTCTTTCCAAGGGTCATTGAAATCTTTGGCTTCCTACCTCTGCCAGCTTGTTCTGCACAGTGTGGCTCTCCTTGGAATTTCTCGGTGACGTTTCTCATTTGAAGTTCTTAGACGCTTGGAAATGACCTGTTATAACTTTGTATAATCCTTCTCCATGCTTACTGAAGCATCGACAATTCTTCAAGTCTACAGTGATTTCCTTAGTTTTGGCATGATGCTTTCTCAAGTGACAGCTCAAATCTTAACTGAAGTTTTTTATACCGGCGTGTAAAGCAGCTCTTGGCTCTCCCTGACTGTAACCTCTCTGTGGCAGCTTCTCACAGACTCAATCAACTCCTCTTCCCCTCCCCCCTCAAACACAAACACACCACACCAAACACCACACCACACACACACAGAGACCCCCTTCCAAAAACCATCAAAGAGTAATACAATGGCTCCATCTATAGGATAAAGTAGAGAGTCGCAACAGGAAGTTACCCCAAAATCTGAGGTTTCAAACAGGAAGTTGGGTTTCTGAACTTTGACGGCCAGAACCGGCACACGCTTCGACCCAATACTCACAATTTTCGGAGCCAGTCTTCCAAAAAATCCTCAAGGAGGGCTGACAACATTTGAAGTGAATCTGGTCACCCGTCTAGAAACTGGACATCACACTATAAAATATGTCATTTCCTGCTATAAATAGGTGGCGCTACAACAATTGTTATGAATATTGACATATGGATGTGTGCAGATAGGTACCATTAACAATCCTGGTAAAGTTGATGCAGTTTGGACAAGTATGGCCGAAATATAGCAAATATAAAGCAACTTCCTGTTTCGTTGGCGAGTAATCGAACTTTGAGGGGCCAT
This sequence comes from Lates calcarifer, assembly GCF_001640805.2. Lineage (NCBI taxonomy): Eukaryota > Metazoa > Chordata > Actinopteri > Centropomidae > Lates > Lates calcarifer. The sequence continues at coordinate 24,802 of NW_026117736.1, forward strand.
AACTTCCCACGCCCTTCATGAAAAGTCCGAAACTTTTGCAATTTAACTTCGTCTATGTCTTAAGAACAAATTATCAATTTTGAAGTCAATCGGATAATGCGTCTAGGACTAGTTCGCGTTCAAGCGACCCCTGAAATGGCCAAAAACACACAATTTTTTCACCTTCCGGTCAAAATAAAAATACTTTCTGTTGGGTTTAGAATATGGCTCCAAGAGACTTTTTGGTGCGTCATGGGATGTTACATATGTGTGCAGATTTTCAGATTTTTAGGCCGCAACGGGCTTGAGGGGCTGTTCCGTTTAAAAATGTAGGTGGCGCTACCGAGGCCATCTTTGCCACACACCCATGCTCAAGACCCCTAAATATCTAAATTTTTCGCCGTGCCTGACGCGTCTGCAAATTTTCAGGTAGTTTTGACGCATGTTAAGGCCTCAAAAAGGCGATCTAAAGAGCGGAAAAAGAAGAAAAAAAATAATAATAATAATAATTAAAGCTGCGAGCAGCGTTGAACGGGCCCTCGCACCCGGCGCCCGTCGGGGAGCGGCGACCGCGGGACCCCGGCAACCGCGGGGTCAACGCAGGTCGCAGGGCACACGCTGGCGTAACAGTTCACACTTCCGAGATGTAAAAATTTTAAATAAAAGCTTTTATGCTAATTATTTTCTGTGATAATATTTTTCAGAGCTCATCATCTGTGACAGCTCTTGGCTCTCCTGACTGTAACCTCTCTGTGGCAGCTTCTCACAGACTCAATCAACTCCTCTTCCCCTCCCCCCTCAAAACACAAACACACAACACACACAGAAATACCCCCTCCCAAAAGGAGATAAAACTCAGTTTTAACTTGAGTTTACAAGCTTTGAGCTTTGAGCAAAAGCATTTTTTTTAAGTTCTGTTATTGGGTGCATATATAAATCATTTATGCTTAAACAAGGCTTATAATGAAGTTATTTGAACAGTGAATATCTCATCTGCCTAAAGTCAGGGCGAAGCCACTAACCAGCTGTAGGGATGGGTATCATTAGGATTTTATCTTTATCCATACAGACCCCTATCAGTCCAGCTCAGACTGTTACTGGTTTAAGAGAGTGAAGTTTATAGCAATTTGCAAAATTTGGAGATTAGTGACAAACTAACCAGTTAGACTACATACAGACAAGCTTTCATTTTAGCTGTTAGTAACAGTTTGCCATGAGCTTAACCAGCGTGCTGTGCTTCCTGTTAAACATGTCATGAGACTGTGGACAACGCTGAAAATATTACTTTACTAACTACTGGCCGAACAGGCGCTTTGACAAAGAAAAGGTAAAGGCCAGCAGCTTTTACTTTTCAATGCACTTGTCGTCAACTTGAGTGGCTTATATTCAGCTGGTTCACCTCGACGCCGGTGGACCTAGTGCACTTTTCCTGTCGCCGTACACTGAGTAACACGAAAAAATCAGCTGACCCCGTGTGAAATTTCCTAACTGATCAAAACCAAACTGTAAAGACAGCATCAATCCACGCTCAGCTTTGGTCAAGGGGAGACATATGGTAAGATTACATGAATTCATGTAATCTTCTTTGAGGCTACAATTTCAGACTTAACTAAGTCATTCACTAGTGTTTGGAGCGTTTATGGGGTCTTTAGACAGGTCTCTCACTGGTTTTCTTTCCAGGGGTGCATTGAAATCTTTGGCTTCCTACCTCTGCCAGGCTTGTTCTGCACAGTGTGGCTCTCCTTGAATTTCTCGGTGACGCTTCTCATTTGAGTTCTTGACGCTTGGAAATGCTGTGATAAACTTTGTATATCCTTCTCCTGCTTCCTGAGCATCGACAATTCTTTTCTTCAAGTCTAGGTGATTTCCTTAGTTTTTGGCATGATGCTTTCTCAAGTGACAGCTCAAATCTTAACTGAAGTTTTTATACCGCGTGTAAAGCAGCTCTTGGCTCTCCTGACTGTAACCTCTCTGTGGCAGCTTCTCACAGACTCAATCAACTCCTCTTCCCCTCCCCCCTCAAACACAAACACACACACACACACACACACACACAGAGACCCCCTTCCAAAAACCCATCAAGAGTAATACAATGGCTCCATCTATAGGATAAAGTAGAGAGTCGCAACAGGAAGTTACCCCAAAATCTGAGGTTTCAAACAGGAAGTTGGGTTTCCGAACTTTGACGGGCCAGAACCGGCACACGCTTCGACCAAACTCACAATTTTCGAGGACGTCTTCCAAAAATGTCAAGGAGGGGCTGACAACATTTGAAGTGAATCTGGTCACCCGTCTAGAAACTGGACATCACACTATAAAATATGTCATTTCCTGCTATAAATAGGTGGCGCTACAACAATTGTATGAATATTGACATATGGATGTGTGCAGATAGGTACCATTAACAATCCTGTAAAGTTTGATGCAGTTTGGACAAAGTATGGCCGAAATATAGCCAAATATAAAGCAACTTCCTGTTTTCGGCGAGTAATCGAACTTTGAGGGGCCATAACTTCCACGCCCTTCAATGAAAAGTCCGAAATTTTGCAATTTAACTTCGTCTATGTCTTAAGAACAAATTATAAATTTTGAAGTCAATCGGATAATGCGTCTAGGACTAGTTCGCGTTCAAGCGACCCCTGGAAATGGCCAAAAACACACAATTTTTTCACCTTCCGGTCAAAATAAAAATACTTTCTGTTGGGTTTAGAATATGGCTCCAAGAGACTTTTTGGTGCGTCATGGGATGTTACATATGTGTGCAGATTTTCAGATTTTTAGGCGCAACGGGCTTGAGGGGCTGTTCCGTTAAAAATGTAGGTGGCGCTACCGAGGCCATTTTGCCA
>NW_026117737.1:0-8795 GCF_001640805.2 Lates calcarifer
AAACACACCCACACACACACACACAAAACACACAGAGAAATACCCCCTCCAAAAGGAGATAAAAACTCAGTTTTAACTTGAGTTTACAAAGCTTTGAGCTTTGAGCAAAAGCATTTTTTTTAAGTTCTGTTATTGGGTGCATATATAAATCATTTATGCTTAAACAAGGCTTATATGAAGTTATTTGAACAGTGAATATCTCATCTGCCTAAAGTCAGGGCGAAGCCACTAACCAGCTGTAGGATGGGTATCATTAGGATTTTATCTTTATCCATACAGACCCCTATCAGTCCAGCTCAGACTGTTACTGGTTTAAGAGAGTGAAGTTTATAGCAATTTGCAAAATTTGGAGATTAGTGACAAACTAACCAGTTAGACTACATACAGACAAGCTTTCATTTTAGCTGTTAGTAACAGTTTGCCATGAGCTTAACCAGCGTGCTGTGCTTCCTGTTAAACATGTCATGAGACTGTGGACAACGCTGAAAATATTACTTTACTAACTACTGGCCAAACAGGCGCTTTGACAAAGAAAAGGTAAAGGCCAGCAGCTTTTACTTTTCAATGCACTTGTCGTCAACTTGAGTGGCTTATATTCAGCTGGTTCACCTCGACGCTGGAGGACCTAGTGAACTTTTTCCTGTCGCCGTACACTGAGTAAGACGAAAAAATCAGCTGACCCCGTGTGAAATTTCCTAACTGATCAAAACCAAACTGTAAAGACAGCATCAATCCACGCTCAGCTTTGGTCAAGGGGAGACATATGGTAAGATTACATGAATTCATGTAATCTTCTTTGAGACTACAATTTCAGACTTAACTAAGTCATTCACTAGTGTCTTGGCAGCGCGTTTATGGGTTCTTTAGACAGGTCTCTAACTGGTTTTCTTTCCAGGGTCATTGAAATCTTTGGCTTCCTACCTCTGCCAGGCTTGTTCTGCACAGTGTGGCTCTCCTTGAATTTCTCGGTGACGCTTCTCATTTGAGTTCTTGACGCTTGGAAATGCTGTTTATAACTTTGTATATCCTTCTCCTGCTTCCTAAGCATCGACAATTCTTCAAGTCTACAGTGATTTCCTTAGTTTTTGGCATGATGCTTTCTCAAGTGACAGCTCAAATCTTAACTGAAGTTTTTATACCGCGTGTAAAGCAGCTCTTGGCTCTCCTGACTGTAACCTCTCTGTGGCAGCTTCTCACAGACTCAATCAACTCTTCTTCCCCTCCCCCCTCACAAACACACACAAACACACAACACACAACACACACACACACACAGACGCACACACACAGAGACCCCCTTCCAAAAACCCATCAAAGAGTAATACAATGGCTCCATCTATAGGATAAAGTAGAGAGTCGCAACAGGAAGTTACCCCAAAATCTGAGGTTTCAAACAGGAAGTTGGGTTTCCGAACTTTGACGGGCCAGAACCGGCACACGCTTCGACCAAAACTCACAAATTTTCGGAGCCAGTCTTCCAAAAAATTCCTCAAGGAGGGGCTGACAACATTTGAAGTGAATCTGGTCACCCGTCTAGAAACTGGACATCACACTATAAAATATGTCATTTCCTGCTATAAATAGGTGGTGGCTACAACAATTGTATGAATATTGACATATGGATGTGTGCAGATAGGTACCATTAACAATCCTGTAAAGTTTGATGCAGTTTGGACAAAGTATGGCCGAAATATAGCAAAAATAAAGCAACTTCCTGTTTCGTGGCGAGTAATCGAACTTTGAGGGGCCATAACTTCCACGCCCTTCAACAAAAACTCAAAATCTGCCGCAATTTAACATCGTCTATGTCTTAAGAACATACTATTAAGTTTTGAAGTCAATCGGATAATGCGTCTAGGACTAGTTCGCGTTCAAGCGACCCCTGGAAATGGCCAAAAAACACACAATTTTTTCACCTTCCGGTCAAAATAAAAATACTTTCTGTTGGGTTTAGAATATGGCTCCAAGAGACTTTTTGGTGCGTCATGGGATGTTACATATGTGTGCAGATTTTCAGATTTTTAGGCGCAACGGGCTTGAGGGGCTGTTCCGTTTAAAAATGTAGGTGGCGCTACCGAGGCCATTTTACCACACCCATGCTCAAGACCCCTAAATTATTAAATTTTTCGCCGTGCCTGACGCGTCTGCAAATTTTGGTAAGTTTTCACGCATGTTAAGGCCCTCAAAAAGCCGATCTAAGAGGCGGAAAAAGAAGAAAAAAAAAAATAATATAATAATAATAATAATAATAAAAAGCTGCGAGCAGCGTTGAACGGGCCCTCGCACCCGGCGCCCGTCGGGGGAGCGGCGACCGCGGGACCCCCGGCAACCGCGGGGTCAACGCAGGTCGCAGGGCACACGCTGGCGTAACAGTTCACACTTCCGAGATGTAAAAATTTTAAAAGCTTTTAATTTATTTTCTGTGATAATATTTTTCAGAGCTCATCATCTGTGACAGCTCTTGGCTCTCCTGACTGTAACCTCTCTGTGGCAGCTTCTCACAGACTCAATCAACTCCTCTTCCCCTCCCCCCTCAAACACAAACACAAACACACACAACACACACACCACACACAGATCCCAAAAGGAGATAAAACTCAGTTTTAACTTGAGTTTACAAGCTTTGAGCTTTGAGCAAAAGCATTTTTTTAAGTTCTGTTATTGGGTGCATATATAAATCATTTATGCTTAAACAAGGGTTATAATGAAGTTATTTGAACAGTGAATATCTCATCTGCCTAAAGTCAGGGCGAAGCCACTAACCAGCTGTAGGGATGGGTATCATTAGGATTTTTATCTTTATCCATACAGACCCCTATCAGTCCAGCTCAGACTGTTACTGGTTTAAGAGAGTGAAGTTTATAGCAATTTGCAAAATTTGGAGATTAGTGACAAACTAACCAGTTAGACTACATACAGACAAGCTTTCATTTTAGCTGTTAGTAACAGTTTGCCATGAGCTTAACCAGCGTGCTGTGCTTCGTGTTAAACATGTCATGAGACTGTGGACAACGTTTGAGCCAGCTTTGACATCTGCAGATATGAGTTTCTGAAGGGGCCTGCTGAGGTTAGATGTGCTGAATAATATCCATTTTCATATCAGAAAAAAACACTGCATTAAACATTGTCTTAGCTCACTGAGCTGAGGTCAACAGGTAATATAACCAACCTGTGAGGTGGCTCACCCCCGTAAGATAAACACATAAATGATCCCTGATAGAACCGATAATTAAAGGCACATCAGTGACAGGGAATGCTATTAAAACTAAACTATAAACTGGTGACATTAACTGCAAAAGAAGATTTTTATTGATACATTTCAGGTAGAATTTAGTTTTCAATAAGGAAAATGCTGTAAGAAACCTGAATTTGTTGCAACAAATTTAAAATAAAAGCTTTTATGCTAATTATTTTCTGTGATAATATTTTTCAGAGCTCATCATCTGTGACAGCTCTTGGCTCTCGCTGACTGTAACCTCCCTGTGGCAGCTTCTCACAGACTCAATCAACTCCTTTCCCCTCCCCCCTCAAACACACACACAGACACACACACACAGAGACCCCCTTCCAAAAACCCATCAAAGAGTAATACAATGGCTCCATCTGTAGGATAAAGTAGAGAGTCGCAACAGGAAGTACCCCAAAATCTGAGGTTTCAAACAGGAAGTTGGGTTTCCGAACTTTGACGGGCCAGAACCGGCACACGCTTCGACCCCAAACTCACAATTTTCGGAGGACTTCTTCCAAAAATTGTCAAGGAGGGGCTGACAACATTTGAAGTGAATCTGGTCACCCGTCTAGAAACTGGACATCACACTATAAAATATGTCATTTCCTGCTATAAATAGGTGGCGCTACAACAATTGTATGAATATTGACATATGGATGTGTGCAGATAGGTACCATTAACAATCCTGTAAAGTTTGATGCAGTTTGGGACAAAGTATGGCCGAAATATAGCAAAAATAAAGCAACTTCCTGTTTCGTTGGCGAGTAATCGAACTTTGAGGGGCCATAACTTCCACGCCCTTCAACAAAAACTCAAAATCTGCCGCAATTTAACATCGTCTATGTCTTAAGAACATACTATTAAGTTTTGAAGTCAATGGGATAATGCGTCTAGGACTAGTTCGCGTTCAAGCGACCCCTGGAAATGGGCCAAAAACACACAATTTTTTCACCTTCCGGTCAAAATAAAAATACTTTCTGTTGGGGTTTAGAATATGGCTCCAAGAGACTTTTTGTGCGTCATGGGATGTTACATATGTGTGCAGATTTTCAGATTTTTAGGCGGCAACGGGCTTGAGGGGCTGTTCCGTTTAAAAATGTAGGTGGCGCTACCGAGGCATTTTACCACGCCCATGCTCAAGACCCCTAAATTATTAAATTTTTCGCCGTGCCTGACGCGTCTGCAAATTTTGGTAAGTTTTCACGCATGTTAAGGCCCTCAAAAAGCCGATCTAAGAGGCGGAAAAAGAAGAAAAAAATAATAATAATAATAATTAAAGCTGCGAGCAGCGTTGAACGGGCCCTCGCACCCGGGCGCCCGTCGGGGGAGCGGCGACCGCGGGACCCCCGGCAACCGCGGGGTCAACGCAGGTCGCAGGGCACACGCTGGCGTAACAGTTCACACTTCCGAGATGTAAAAATTTTAAATAAAAGCTTTTACGCTAATTATTTTCTGTGATAATATTTTTCAGAGCTCATCATCTGTGACAGCTCTTGGCTCTCTTGACTGTAACCTCCCTGTGGCAGCTTCTCACAGACTCAATCAACTCCTCTTCCCCTCCCCCCTCAAACACAAACACAAACACACACACACACACACACACACACACACACACAGATACCCCCTCCCAAAAGGAGATAAAACTCAGTTTTAACTTGAGTTTAAAAGCTTTGAGCTTTGAGCAAAAGCATTTTTTTTAAGTTCTGTTATTGGGTGCATATATAAATCATTTATGCTTAAACAAGGCTTATAATGAAGTTATTTGAACAGTGAATATCTCATCTGCCTAAAGTCAGGGCGAAGCCACTAACCAGCTGTAGGGATGGGTATCATTAGGATTTTATCTTTATCCATACAGACCCCTATCAGTCCAGCTCAGACTGTTACTGGTTTAAGAGAGTGAAGTTTATAGCAATTTGCAAAATTTGGAGATTAGTGACAAACTAACCAGTTAGACTACATACAGACAAGCTTTCATTTTAGCTGTTAGTAACAGTTTGCCATGAGCTTAACCAGCGTGCTGTGCTTCCTGTTAAACATGTTATGAGACTGTGGACAAGGCTGAAAATATTACTTTACTAACTACTTGCCGAACAGGCGCTTTGACAAAGAAAAGGTAAAGGCCAGCAGCTTTTACTTTTCAATGCACTTGTCGTCAACTTGAGTGGCTTATATTCAGCTGGTTCACCTCGACGCCCGTGGACCTAGTGCACTTTTCCTGTCGCCGTACACTGAGTAACACGAAAAAATCAGCTGACCCCGTGTGAAATTTCCTAACTGATCAAAACCAAACTGTAAAGACAGCATCAATCCACGCTCAGCTTTGGTCAAGGGGAGACATATGGGAGAAGATGAGTAGAGAGATGGAAAGAAACAGAAAGGGTGATGGAGAAAGATTACATGAATTCAAAATAACCTACAATTCCTTAAAATTAATTTGAAGCCAGTTTAATTTTTTGAGCCAGCTTTGACATCTGCAGATATGAGTTTCTGAAGAGGGGCCTGCTGAGGTTAGATGTGCTGAATAATATCCATTTTCATATCAGAAAAAACACTGCATTAAACATTGTCTTAGCTCACTGAGCTGAGGTCAACAGGTAATATAACCAACCTGTGAGGTGGCTCACCCCCGTAAGATAAAACACATAAATGATCCCTGATAGAACCGATAATTAAAGGCACATCCAGTGACAGGGAATGCTATTAAAACTAAACTATAAACTGGTGACATTAACTGCAAAAGAAGATTTTTATTGATACATTTCAGGTAGAATTTAGTTTTCAATAAGGAAAATGCTGTAAGAAACCTGAATTTGTTGCAACAAATTTAAAATAAAAGCTTTTATGCTAATTATTTTCTGTGATAATATTTTTCAGAGACTCATCATCTGTGACAGCTCATGGCTCTCTTGACTGTAACCTCCCTGTGGCAGCTTCTCACAGACTCAATCAACTCCTCTTCCCCTCCCCCCTCAACACACACACCACAGACACACACACACACAGAGACCCCCTTCCAAAAACCCATCAAAGAGTAATACAATGGCTCCATCTGTAGGATAAAGTAGAGAGTCGCAACAGGAAGTTACCCCAAAATCTGAGGTTTCAAACAGGAAGTTGGGTTTCCCGAACTTTGACGGGCCAGAACCGGCACACCGCTTCGACCCACAACTCACAATTTTCGGCAGGCCAGTCTTCCAAAAATTGTCAAGGAGGGGCTGACAACATTTGAAGTGAATCTGGTCACCCGTCTAGAAACTGGACATCACACTATAAAATATGTCATTTCCTGCTATAAATAGGTGGCGCCTACAACAATTGTATGAATATTGACATATGGATGTGTGCAGATAGGTACCATTAACAATCCTGTAAAGTTTGATGCAGTTTGGACAAAGTATGGCCGAAATATAGCAAAAATAAAGCAACTTCCTGTTCGTGGCGAGTAATCGAACTTTGAGGGGCCCATAACTTCCACGCCCTTCAACAAAAACTCAAAATCTGCCGCAATTTAACATCGTCTATGTCTTAAGAACATACTATTAAGTTTTGAAGTCAATGGATAATGCGTCTAGGACTAGTTCGCGTTCAAGCGACCCTGGAAATGGCCAAAAACACACAATTTTTTCACCTTCCGGTCAAAATAAAAACTTTCTGTTGGGTTTAGAATATGGCTCCAAGAGACTTTTTGGTGCGTCATGGGATGTTACATATGTGTGCAGATTTTCAGATTTTTAGGCGCAACGGGCTTGAGGGGCTGTTCCGTTTAAAAATGTAGGTGGCGCTACCGAGGGCATTTTACCACGCCCATGCTCAAGACCCCTAAATTATTAAATTTTTCGCCGTGCCTGACGCGTCTGCAAATTTTGGTAAGTTTTCACGCATGTTAAGGCCCTCAAAAAGCCGATCTAAGAGGCGGAAAAAGAAAAAAAAAAAATAATAATAATAATAATTAAAGCTGCGAGCAGCGTTGAACGGGCCCTCGCACCCGGCGCCCGTCGGGGGAGCGGCGACCGCGGGACCCCGGCAACCGCGGGGTCAACGCAGGTCGCAGGGCACACGCTGGCGTAACAGTTCACACTTCCGAGATGTAAAAATTTTAAATAAAAGCTTTTATGCTAATTATTTTCTGTGATAATATTTTTCAGAGCTCATCATCTGTGACAGCTCTTGGCTCTCTGACTGTAACCTCTCTGTGGCAGCTTCTCACAGACTCAATCAACTCCTCTTCCCCTCCCCCCTCAAACACAAACACCAAACACACACACACACACAGATACCCCTCCAAAAGGAGATAAAACTCAGTTTTAACTTGAGTTTACAAAGCTTTGAGCTTTGAGCAAAAGCATTTTTTTAAGTTCTGTTATTGGGTGCATATATAAATCATTTATGCTTAAACAAGGGTTATAATGAAGTTATTTGAACAGTGAATATCTCATCTGCCTAAAGTCAGGGCGAAGCCACTAACCAGCTGTAGGGATGGGTATCATTAGGATTTTATCTTTATCCATACAGACCCCTATCAGTCCAGCTCAGACTGTTACTGGTTTAAGAGAGTGAAGTTTATAGCAATTTGCAAAATTTGGAGATTAGTGACAAACTAACCAGTTAGACTACATACAGACAAGCTTTCATTTTAGCTGTTAGTAACAGTTTGCCATGAGCTTAACCAGCGTGCTGTGCTTCGTGTTAAACATGTCATGAGACTGTGGACAACGCTGAAAAATTACTTTACTAACTACTGGCCGAACAGGCGCTTTGACAAAGAAAAAGGTAAAGGCCAGCAGCTTTTACTTTTCAATGCACTTGTCGTCAACTTGAGTGGCTTATATTCAGCTGGTTCACCTCGACGCGTGGACCTAGTGCACTTTTCCTGTCGCCGTACACTGAGTAACACGAAAAAATCAGCTGACCCCCCGTGTGAAATTTCCTAACTGATCAAAACCAAACTGTAAAGACAGCATCAATCCACGCTCAGCTTTGGTCAAGGGGAGACATATGGTAAGATTACATGAATTCATGTAATCTTCTTTGAGGCTACAATTTCAGACTTAACTAAGTCATTCACTAGTGTCTTGGCAGCGTTTATGGGTTCTTTAGACAGGTCTCTCACTGGTTTTCTTTCCAGGGTCATTGAAATCTTTGGCTTCCTACCTCTGCCAGGCTTGTTCTGCACAGTGTGGCTCTCCTTGAATTTCTCGGTGACGTTTCTCATTTGAGTTCTTGACGCTTGGAAATACTGTTATAACTTTGTATATCCTTCTCCTGCTTCCTGAGCATCGACAATTCTTCAAGTCTACAGTGATTTCCTTAGTTTTTGGCATGATGCTTTCTCAAGTGACAGCTCAAATCTTAACTGAAGTTTTTATACCGCGTGTAAAGCAGCTCTTGGCTCTCCTGACTGTAACCTCTCTGTGGCAGCTTCTCACAGACTCAATCAACTCCTCTTCCCCTCCCCCCTCAAACACAAACACAAACACACACACACACACACACACACACACACAGAGACCCCTTCCAAAAAAACCCATCAAAGAGTAATACAATGGCTCCATCTATAGGATAA
>NW_026117738.1:0-18996 GCF_001640805.2 Lates calcarifer
CGGTCAAAATAAAAATACTTTCTGTTGGGTTTAGAATATGGCTCCAAGAGACTTTTTTGGTGCGTCATGGGATGTTACATATGTGTGCAGATTTTCAGATTTTTAGGCGCAACGGGCTTGAGGGGCTGTTCCGTTTAAAAATGTAGGTGGCGCTACCGAGGGCATTTTACCACCATGCTCAAGACCCCTAAATTATTAAATTTTTCGCCGTGCCTGACGCGTCTGCAAATTTTGGTAAGTTTTCACGCATGTTAAGGCCCTCAAAAAGGCGATCTAAGAGGCGGAAAAGAAGAAAAAAAATAATAATAATAATAATTAAAGCTGCGAGCAGCGTTGAACGGGCCCCTCGCACCCGGCGCCCGTCGGCCCGTCGGGGAGCGGCGACCGCGGGACCCCGGCAACCGCGGGTCAAACGCAGGTCGCAGGGCACACGCTGGGCGTAACAGTTCACACTTCCGAGATGTAAAAATTTTAAATAAAAGCTTTTATGCTAATTATTTTCTGTGATAATATTTTTCAGAGCTCATCATCTGTGACAGCTCTTGGCTCTCCTGACTGTAACCTCTCTGTGGCAGCTTCTCACAGACTCAATCAACTCCTCTTCCCTCCCCCCTCAAACACAAACACAAACACCACACACACACACAGATACCCCCTCCCAAAAGGAGATAAAACTCAGTTTTAACTTGAGTTTACAAGCTTTGAGCTTTGAGCAAAAGCATTTTTTTGCAAGTTCTGTTATTGGGTGCATATATAAATCATTTATGCTTAAACAAGGTTATAATGAAGTTATTTGAACAGTGAATATCTCATCTGCCTAAAGTCAGGGCGAAGCCACTAACCAGCTGTAGGGATGGTATCATTAGGATTTTTATCTTTATCCATACAGACCCTATCAGTCCAGCTCAGACTGTTACTGGTTTAAGAGAGTGAAGTTTATAGCAATTTGCAAAATTTGGAGATTAGTGACAAACTAACCAGTTAGACTACATACAGACAAGCTTTCATTTTAGCTGTTAGTAACAGTTTGCCATGAGCTTAACCAGCGTGCTGTGCTTCTGTTAAACATGTCATGAGACTGTGGACAACGCTGAAAATATTACTTTACAACTACTACGCCGAACAGCGCTTTTACAAAGAAAAGGTAAAGGCCAGCAGCTTTTACTTTTCATGCACTTGTCGTCAACTTGAGTGGCTTATATTCAGCTGGTTCACCTCGACGCCGGTGGACCTAGTGCACTTTTCCTGTCGCCGTACACTGAGTGAAACACGAAAAAATCAGCTGACCCCGTGTGAAATTTCCTAACTGATCAAAACCAAACTGTAAAGACAGCATCAATCCACGCTCAGCTTTGGTCAAGGGGAGACATATGGTAAGATTACATGAATTCATGTAATTCTTTGAAGGCTACAATTCAGACTTAACTAAGTCATTCACTAGTGTCTGGCAGCGTTTATGGTTCTTTAGACAGGTCTCTCACTGGTTTTCTTTCCAGGGTCATTGAAATCTTTGGCTTCCTACCTCTGCCAGGCTTGTTCTGCACAGTGTGGCTCCTTGAATTTCTCGGTGACGTTCTCATTGAGTTCTTGACGCTTTGAAATACTGTTATAACTTTGTATTCCTTCTCCTGCTTTCTGAGCATCGACAATTTCAAGTCTACAGTGATCCTTAGTTTTTGCATGATGCTTTTCTCAAGTGACAGCTCAAATCTTAACTGAAGTTTTTATACCGCGTGTAAAGCAGCTCTTGGCTCTCCTGACTGTAACCTCTCTGTGGCAGCTTCTCACAGACTCAATCAACTCCTCTTCCCCTCCCCCCTAACACAAACACAAACACACACACACACACACACACACACACACAGAGCCCCTTCCAAAAACCCATCAAAGAGTAATACAATGGCTCCATCTATAGGATAAAGTAGAGAGTCGCAACAGGAAGTTACCCCAAAATCTGAGGTTTCAAACAGGAAGTTGGGTTTCGAACTTTGACGGGCCAGAACCGGCACACGCTTCGACCAAAACTCACAATTTTCGGAGCCAGTCTTCCAAAAAATTCCTCAAGGAGGGGCTGACAACATTTGAAGTGAATCTGGTCACCGTCTAGAAACTGGACATCACACTATAAAATATGTCATTTCCTGCTATAAATAGGTGGCGCTACAACAATTGTATGAATATTGACATATGGATGTGTGCAGATAGGTACCATTAACAATCCTGTAAAGTTTGATGCAGTTTGGACAAAGTATGGCCGAAATATAGCAAAATAAAGCAACTTCCTGTTTCGTGGCGAGTAATCGAACTTTGAGGGGCCATAACTTCCACGCCCTTCAATGAAAAGTCCGAAACTTTTGCAATTTAACTTCGTCTATGTCTTAAGAACAAATTATAAATTTTGAAGTCAATCGGATAATGCGTCTAGGACTAGTTCGCGTTCAAGCGACCCCTGGAAATGGCCAAAAACACACAATTTTTTCACCTTCCGGTCAAATAAAAATACTTTCTGTTGGGTTTAGAATATGGCTCCAAGAGACTTTTTGGTGCGTCATGGGATGTTACATATGTGTGCAGATTTTCAGATTTTTAGGCGCAACGGGCTTGAGGGGCTGTTCCGTTTAAAAATGTAGGTGGCGCTACCGAGGCCATTTTACACCCATGCTCAAGACCCCTAAATTCTTAAATTTTTCGCCGTGCCTGACGCGTCTGCAAATTTTGGGAGTTTTTGACGCATGTTAAGGCCTCAAAAAGGCGATCTAAGAGGCGGAAAAGAAGAAAAAAAATAATAATAATAATAATTAAAGCTGCGAGCAGCGTTGAACGGGCCCTCGCACCCGGCGCCGTCGGGGGAGCGGCGACCGCGGACCCCGGCAACCGCGGGGTCAACGCAGGTCGCAGGGCACACTGGCGTAACAGTTCACACTTCCGAGATGTAAAAATTTTAAATAAAAGCTTTTATGCTAATTATTTTCTGTGATAATATTTTTCAGAGCTCATCATCTGTGACAGCTCTTGGCTCTCCTGACTGTAACCTCTCTGTGGCAGCTTCTCACAGACTCAATCAACTCCTCTTCCCCTCCCCCTCAAACACAAACACAACACACAGAGACCCCCTCCCAAAAGGAGATAAAACTCAGTTTTAACTTGAGTTTACAAGCTTTGAGCTTTGAGCAAAAGCATTTTTTTTAAGTTCTGTTATTGGGTGCATATATAAATCATTTATGCTTAAACAAGGCTTATAATGAAGTTATTTGAACAGTGAATATCTCATCTGCCTAAAGTCAGGGCGAAGCCACTAACCAGCTGTAGGGATGGGTATCATTAGGATTTTATCTTTATCCATACAGACCCCTATCAGTCCAGCTCAGACTGTTACTGGTTTAAGAGAGTGAAGTTTATAGCAATTTGCAAAATTTGGAGATTAGTGACAAACTAACCAGTTAGACTACATACAGACAAGCTTTCATTTTAGCTGTTAGTAACAGTTTGCCATGAGCTTAACCAGCGTGCTGTGCTTCCTGTTAAACATGTCATGAGACTGTGGACAACGCTGAAAATATTACTTTACTAACTACTGGCCGAACAGGCGCTTTGACAAAGAAAAGGTAAAGGCCAGCAGCTTTTACTTTTCAATGCACTTGTCGTCAACTTGAGTGGCTTATATTCAGCTGGTTCACCTCGACGCCTGGGACCTAGTGCACTTTTCCTGTCGCCGTACACTGGAGTAACACGAAAATCAGCTGACCCCGTGTGAAATTTCCTAACTGATCAAAACCAAACTGGTAAAGACAGCATCAATCCACGCTCAGCTTTGGTCAAGGGGAGACATATGGTAAGATTACATGAATTCATGTAATCTTCTTTGAGGCTACAATTTCAGACTTAACTAAGTCATTCACTAGTGTCTTGCAGCGTTTATGGGTCTTTAGACAGGTCTCTCACTGGTTTTCTTTCCAGGGTGCATTGAAATCTTTGGCTTCCTACCTCTGCCAGGCTTGTTCTGCACAGTGTGGCTCTCCTTGAATTTCTCTCGTGACGCTTCTCATTTGAGTTCTTGACGCCTTGGAAATGCTGTGTATAACTTTGTATATCCTTCTCCTGCTTCCTGAGCATCGACAATTCTTCAAGTCTACAGTGATTTCCTTAGTTTTTTGGCATGATGCTTTCTCAAGTGACAGCTCAAATCTTAACTGAAGTTTTTATACCCGCGTGTAAAGCAGCTCTTGGCTCTCCTGACTGTAACCTCTCTGTGGCAGCTTCTCACAGACTCAATCAACTCTCTTCCCTCCCCCCTCAACACAACAAAACACAAACACACACACACACACACAACACACACACACAGAGACCCCCCTTCCAAAAACCCATCAAAGAGTAATACAATGGCTCCATCTATAGGATAAAGTAGAGAGTCGCAACAGGAAGTTACCCCAAAATCTGAGGTTTCAAACAGGAAGTTGGGTTTCCGAACTTTGACGGGCCAGAACCGGCACACGCTTCGACCAAAACTCACAATTTTCGGAGCCAGTCTTCCAAAAATCCTCAAGGAGGGGCTGACAACATTTGAAGTGAATCTGGTCACCCGTCTAGAAACTGGACATCACACTATAAAATATGTCATTTCCTGCTATAAATAGGTGGCGCTACAACAATTGTATGAATATTGACATATGGATGTGTGCAGATAGGTACCATTAACAATCCTGTAAAGTTTGATGCAGTTTGGACAAAGTATGGCCGAAATATAGCAAATTTAAAGCAACTTCCTGTTTCGTGGCGAGTGATCGAACTTTGAGGGGCCATAACTTCCACGCCCTTCAATGAAAAGTCCGAAACTTTTGCAATTTAACTTCGTCTATGTCTTAAGAACAAATTATCAAATTTTGAAGTCAATCGGATAATGCGTCTAGGACTAGTTCGCGTTCAAGCGACCCCTGGAAATGGCCAAAAACACACAATTTTTTCACCTTCCGGTCAAAATAAAAATACTTTCTGTTGGGTTTAGAATATGGCTCCAAGAGACTTTTTGGTGCGTCATGGGATGTTACATATGTGTGCAGATTTTCAGATTTTTAGGCGCAACGGGCTTGAGGGGCTGTTCCGTTAAAAATGTAGGTGGCGCTACCGAGGCCATTTTGCCACACCCATGCTCAAGACCCCTAAATTATTAAATTTTTCGCCGTGCCTGACGCGTCTGCAAATTTTCAGGAGTTTTGACGCATGTTAAGGCCCTCAAAAAGGCCGATCAAGAGGCGGAAAAAGAAGAAAAAAAAATAATAATAATAATAATAAGTAATAATAATAAATAACGACGAAAACAAGAGGGTCCTTGCAACTCGTTGCATGGCCCGTTGGGCCACGCAACTCGTTGCTCGGGCCTAATAATAATAATAATAATAAAAAAGACGAAAACAAGAGGGTCCTTGCAACTCGTTGCATGGCCCGTGGCCACGCAACTCGTTGCTCGGGCCCTAATTAAAGCTGCGAGCAGCGTTGAACGGGCCCTCGCACCCGCGCCCGTCGGGGAGCGGCGACCGCGGGACCCCGGCAACCGCGGGGGTCAACGCAGGTCGCAGGGCACACGCTGGCGTAACAGTTCACACTTCCCAGATGTAAAAATTTTAAATAAAAGCTTTTACGCTAATTATTTTCTGTGATAATATTTTTCAGAGCTCATCATCTGTGACAGCTCTTGGCTCTCCTTGACTGTAACCTCTCTGTGGCAGCTTCTCACAGACTCAATCAACTCCTCTTCCCCTCCCCCCTCAAACACAAACACAAACACACCCACACACACACACACAAACACACAGAGAAATACCCCCTCCCAAAAGGAGATAAAACTCAGTTTTAACTTGAGTTTACAAGCTTTGAGCTTTGAGCAAAAGCATTTTTTTAAGTTCTGTTATTGGGTGCATATATAAATCATTTATGCTTAAACAAGGCTTATAATGAAGTTATTTGAACAGTGAATATCTCATCTGCCTAAAGTCAGGGCGAAGCCACTAACCAGCTGTAGGGATGGGTATCATTAGGATTTTATCTTTATCCATACAGACCCCTATCAGTCCAGCTCAGACTGTTACTGGTTTAAGAGAGTGAAGTTTATAGCAATTTGCAAAATTTGGAGATTAGTGACAAACTAACCAGTTAGACTACATACAGACAAGCTTTCATTTTAGCTGTTAGTAACAGTTTGCCATGAGCTTAACCAGCGTGCTGTGCTTCCTGTTAAACATGTCATGAGACTGTGGACAACGCTGAAAATATTACTTTACTAACTACTGGCCAAACAGGCGCTTTGACAAAGAAAAGGTAAAGGCCAGCAGCTTTTACTTTTCAATGCACTTGTCGTCAACTTGAGTGGCTTATATTCAGCTGGTTCACCTCGACGCTGGAGGACCTAGTGCAACTTTTCCTGTCGCCGTACACTGAGTAACGACGAAAAAATCAGCTGACCCCGTGTGAAATTTCCTAACTGATCAAAACCAAACTGTAAAGACAGCATCAATCCACGCTCAGCTTTGGTCAAGGGGAGACATATGGTAAGATTACATGAATTCATGTAATCTTCTTTGAGACTACAATTTCAGACTTAACTAAGTCATTCACTAGTGTCTTGGCAGCGTTTATGGGTTCTTTAGACAGGTCTCTAACTGGTTTTCTTTCCAGGGTCATTGAAATCTTTGGCTTCCTACCTCTGCCAGGCTTGTTCTGCACAGTGTGGCTCTCCTTGAATTTCTCGGTGACGCTTCTCATTTGAGTTCTTGACGCTTGGAAATGCTGTTATAACTTTGTATATCCTTCTCCTGCTTCCTAAGCATCGACAATTCTTCAAGTCTACAGTGATTTCCTTAGTTTTTGGCATGATGCTTTCTCAAGTGACAGCTCAAATCTTAACTGAAGTTTTTATACCGCGTGTAAAGCAGCTCTTGGCTCTCCTGACTGTAACCTCTCTGTGGCAGCTTCTCACAGACTCAATCAACTCTTCTTCCCCTCCCCCCTCAAACACAAACACAAACACAAACACACACACACACACACACACAGACACACACACAGAGACCCCCTTCCAAAAACCCATCAAAGAGTAATACAATGGCTCCATCTATAGGATAAAGTAGAGAGTCGCAACAGGAAGTTACCCCAAAATCTGAGGTTTCAAACAGGAAGTTGGGTTTCCGAACTTTGACGGGCCAGAACCGGCACACGCTTCGACCAAAACTCACAATTTTCGGAGCCAGTCTTCCAAAAATTCCTCAAGGAGGGGCTGACAACATTTGAAGTGAATCTGGTCACCCGTCTAGAAACTGGACATCACACTATAAAATATGTCATTTCCTGCTATAAATAGGTGGTGCTACAACAATTGTATGAATATTGACATATGGATGTGTGCAGATAGGTACCATTAACAATCCTGTAAAGTTTGATGCAGTTTGGACAAAGTATGGCCGAAATATAGCAAAAATAAAGCAACTTCCTGTTTCGTGGCGAGTAATCGAACTTTGAGGGGCCATAACTTCCACGCCCTTCAACAAAAACTCAAAATCTGCCGCAATTTAACATCGTCTATGTCTTAAGAACATACTATTAAGTTTTGAAGTCAATCGGATAATGCGTCTAGGACTAGTTCGCGTTCAAGCGACCCCTGGAAATGGCCAAAAACACACAATTTTTTCACCTTCCGGTCAAAATAAAAATACTTTCTGTTGGGTTTAGAATATGGCTCCAAGAGACTTTTTGGTGCGTCATGGGATGTTACATATGTGTGCAGATTTTCAGATTTTTAGGCGCAACGGGCTTGAGGGGCTGTTCCGTTTAAAAATGTAGGTGGCGCTACCGAGGGCATTTTACCACGCCCATGCTCAAGACCCCTAAATTATTAAATTTTTCGCCGTGCCTGACGCGTCTGCAAATTTTGGTAAGTTTTCACGCATGTTAAGGCCCTCAAAAAGCCGATCTAAGAGGCGGAAAAAGAAGAAAAAAAAATAATAATAATAATAATAATAATAATTAAAGCTGCGAGCAGCGTTGAACGGGCCCTCGCACCCGGCGCCCGTCGGGGAGCGGCGACCGCGGGACCCGGCAACCGCGGGGTCAACGCAGGTCGCAGGGCACACGCTGGCGTAACAGTTCACACTTCCCAGATGTAAAAATTTTAAATAAAAGCTTTTATGCTAATTATTTTCTGTGATAATTTTTTCAGAGCTCATCATCTGTGACAGCTCTTGGCTCTCCTGACTGTAACCTCTCTGTGGCAGCTTCTCACAGACTCAATCAACTCCTCTTCCCCTCCCCCCTCAAACACAAACACAAACACAACACACACACACACACACACAGATACCCCCTCCCAAAAGGAGATAAAACTCAGTTTTAACTTGAGTTTACAAGCTTTGAGCTTTGAGCAAAAGCATTTTTTTAAGTTCTGTTATTGGGTGCATATATAAATCATTTATGCTTAAACAAGGCTTATAATGAAGTTATTTGAACAGTGAATATCTCATCTGCCTAAAGTCAGGGCGAAGCCACTAACCAGCTGTAGGGATGGGTATCATTAGGATTTTATCTTTATCCATACAGACCCCTATCAGTCCAGCTCAGACTGTTACTGGTTTAAGAGAGTGAAGTTTATAGCAATTTGCAAAATTTGGAGATTAGTGACAAACTAACCAGTTAGACTACATACAGACAAGCTTTCATTTTAGCTGTTAGTAACAGTTTGCCATGAGCTTAACCAGCGTGCTGTGCTTCGTGTTAAACATGTCATGAGACTGTGGACAACGCTGAAAATATTACTTTACTAACTACTGGCCGAACAGGCGCTTTTACAAAGAAAAGGTAAAGGCCAGCAGCTTTTACTTTTCAATGCACTTGTCGTCAACTTGAGTGGCTTATATTCAGCTGGTTCACCTCGACGCCGGTGGATGTAGACGTGCACTTTTCCTGTCGCCGTACACTGTGTAACATGAAAATATCAGCCGACCCCTTGTGAAATTTCCTAACTGATCAAAACCAAACTGTAAAGACTTTGGTCAAGGGGAGACATATGGTAAGATTACATGAATTCAAAATAACCTACAATTCCTTCAAATTAATTTGAAGCCAGTTTAATTTTTTGAGCCAGCTTTGACATCTGCAGATATGAGTTTCTGAAGAGGGGCCTGCTGAGGTTAGATGTGCTGAATAATATCCATTTTCATATCAGAAAAAACACTGCATTAAACATTGTCTTAGCTCACTGAGCTGAGGTCAACAGGTAATATAACCAACCTGTGAGGTGGCTCACCCCCGTAAGATAAACACATAAATGATCCCTGATAGAACCGATAATTAAAGGCACATCAGTGACAGGGAATGCTATTAAAACTAAACTATAAACTGGTGACATTAACTGCAAAAGAAGATTTTTATTGATACATTTCAGGTAGAATTTAGTTTTCAATAAGGAAAACGCTGTAAGAAACCTGAATTTGTTGCAACAAATTTAAAATAAAAGCTTTTATGCTAATTATTTTCTGTGATAATATTTTTCAGAGCTCATCATCTGTGACAGCTCATGGCTCTCTTGACTGTAACCTCCCTGTGGCAGCTTCTCACAGACTCAATCAACTCCTCTTCCCCTCCCCCCTCAAACACACACACACAGACACACACACACACAGAGACCCCCTTCCAAAAACCCATCAAAGAGTAATACAATGGCTCCATCTGTAGGATAAAGTAGAGAGTCGCAACAGGAAGTTACCCCAAAATCTGAGGTTTCAAACAGGAAGTTGGGTTTCCGAACTTTGACGGGCCAGAACCGGCACACGCTTCGACCAAAACTCACAATTTTCGGAGGACTTCTTCCAAAAATTGTCAAGGAGGGCTGACAACATTTGAAGTGAATCTGGTCACCCGTCTAGAAACTGGACATCACACTATAAAATATGTCATTTCCTGCTATAAATAGGTGGTGCTACAACAATTGTATGAATATTGACATATGGATGTGTGCAGATAGGTACCATTAACAATCCTGTAAAGTTTGATGCAGTTTGGACAAAGTATGGCCGAAATATAGCAAATATAAAGCAACTTCCTGTTTTGTGGCGAGTAATCGAACTTTGAGGGGCCATAACTTCCACGCCCTTCAATGAAAAGTCCAAAACTTTTGCAATTTAACTTCGTCTATGTCTTAAGAACAAATTATCAAATTTTGAAGTCAATCGGATAATGCGTCTAGGACTAGTTCGCGTTCAAGCGACCCCTGGAAATGGCCAAAAACACACAATTTTTTCACCTTCCGGTCAAAATAAAAATACTTTCTGTTGGGTTTAGAATATGGCTCCAAGAGACTTTTTGGTGCGTCATGGGATGTTACATATGTGTGCAGATTTTCAGATTTTTAGGCGCAACGGGCTTGAGGGGCTGTTCCGTTAAAAATGTAGGTGGCGCTACCGAGGCCATTTTGCCACACCCATGCTCAAGACCCCTAAATTTCTTAAATTTTTCGCCGTGCCTGACGCGTCTGCAAATTTTCAGGAGTTTTTTGACGCATGTTAAGGCCCTCAAAAAGGCGATCAAAGAGGCAATAAAAGAGTAAAAAAAGATAAAAACGCAATAATTAAAGCTGCGAGCAGCGTTGAACGGGCCCTCGCACCCGGCGCCCGTCGGGGAGCGGCGACCGCGGGACCCCGGCAACCGCGGGGTCAACGCAGGTCGCAGGGCACACGCTGGCGTAACAGTTCACACTTCCGAGATGTAAAAATTTTAAATAAAAGCTTTTACGCTAATTATTTTCTGTGATAATATTTTTCAGAGCTCATCATCTGTGACAGCTCTTGGCTCTCTTGACTGTAACCTCCCTGTGGCAGCTTCTCACAGACTCAATCAACTCCTCTTCCCCTCCCCCCTCAAACACAAACACAAACACACACACACACACACACACACACACACACACAGATACCCCCTCCCAAAAGGAGATAAAACTCAGTTTTAACTTGAGTTTAAAAGCTTTGAGCTTTGAGCAAAAGCATTTTTTTAAGTTCTGTTATTGGGTGCATATATAAATCATTTATGCTTAAACAAGGCTTATAATGAAGTTATTTGAACAGTGAATATCTCATCTGCCTAAAGTCAGGGCGAAGCCACTAACCAGCTGTAGGGATGGGTATCATTAGGATTTTATCTTTATCCATACAGACCCCTATCAGTCCAGCTCAGACTGTTACTGGTTTAAGAGAGTGAAGTTTATAGCAATTTGCAAAATTTGGAGATTAGTGACAAACTAACCAGTTAGACTACATACAGACAAGCTTTCATTTTAGCTGTTAGTAACAGTTTGCCATGAGCTTAACCAGCGTGCTGTGCTTCCTGTTAAACATGTTATGAGACTGTGGACAAGGCTGAAAATATTACTTTACTAACTACTTGCCGAACAGGCGCTTTGACAAAGAAAAGGTAAAGGCCAGCAGCTTTTACTTTTCAATGCACTTGTCGTCAACTTGAGTGGCTTATATTCAGCTGGTTCACCTCGACGCCCGTGGACCTAGTGCACTTTTCCTGTCGCCGTACACTGAGTAACACGAAAAAATCAGCTGACCCCGTGTGAAATTTCCTAACTGATCAAAACCAAACTGTAAAGACAGCATCAATCCACGCTCAGCTTTGGTCAAGGGGAGACATATGGGAGAAGATGAGTAGAGAGATGGAAAGAAACAGAAAGGGTGATGGAGAAAGATTACATGAATTCAAAATAACCTACAATTCCTTAAAATTAATTTGAAGCCAGTTTAATTTTTTGAGCCAGCTTTGACATCTGCAGATATGAGTTTCTGAAGAGGGGCCTGCTGAGGTTAGATGTGCTGAATAATATCCATTTTCATATCAGAAAAAACACTGCATTAAACATTGTCTTAGCTCACTGAGCTGAGGTCAACAGGTAATATAACCAACCTGTGAGGTGGCTCACCCCCGTAAGATAAACACATAAATGATCCCTGATAGAACCGATAATTAAAGGCACATCAGTGACAGGGAATGCTATTAAAACTAAACTATAAACTGGTGACATTAACTGCAAAAGAAGATTTTTATTGATACATTTCAGGTAGAATTTAGTTTTCAATAAGGAAAATGCTGTAAGAAACCTGAATTTGTTGCAACAAATTTAAAATAAAAGCTTTTATGCTAATTATTTTCTGTGATAATATTTTTCAGAACTCATCATCTGTGACAGCTCATGGCTCTCTTGACTGTAACCTCCCTGTGGCAGCTTCTCACAGACTCAATCAACTCCTCTTCCCCTCCCCCCTCAAACACACACACACAGACACACACACACAGAGACCCCCTTCCAAAAACCCATCAAAGAGTAATACAATGGCTCCATCTGTAGGATAAAGTAGAGAGTCGCAACAGGAAGTTACCCCAAAATCTGAGGTTTCAAACAGGAAGTTGGGTTTCCGAACTTTGACGGGCCAGAACCGGCACACGCTTCGACCCAAACTCACAATTTTCGGAGCCAGTCTTCCAAAAATTGTCAAGGAGGGGCTGACAACATTTGAAGTGAATCTGGTCACCCGTCTAGAAACTGGACATCACACTATAAAATATGTCATTTCCTGCTATAAATAGGTGGCGCTACAACAATTGTATGAATATTGACATATGGATGTGTGCAGATAGGTACCATTAACAATCCTGTAAAGTTTGATGCAGTTTGGACAAAGTATGGCCGAAATATAGCAAAAATAAAGCAACTTCCTGTTTCGTGGCGAGTAATCGAACTTTGAGGGGCCATAACTTCCACGCCCTTCAACAAAAACTCAAAATCTGCCGCAATTTAACATCGTCTATGTCTTAAGAACATACTATTAAGTTTTGAAGTCAATCGGATAATGCGTCTAGGACTAGTTCGCGTTCAAGCGACCCCTGGAAATGGCCAAAAACACACAATTTTTTCACCTTCCGGTCAAAATAAAAATACTTTCTGTTGGGTTTAGAATATGGCTCCAAGAGACTTTTTGGTGCGTCATGGGATGTTACATATGTGTGCAGATTTTCAGATTTTTAGGCGCAACGGGCTTGAGGGGCTGTTCCGTTTAAAAATGTAGGTGGCGCTACCGAGGGCATTTTACCACGCCCATGCTCAAGACCCCTAAATTATTAAATTTTTCGCCGTGCCTGACGCGTCTGCAAATTTTGGTAAGTTTTCACGCATGTTAAGGCCCTCAAAAAGCCGATCTAAGAGGCGGAAAAAGAAGAAAAAAAATAATAATAATAATAATAATAATAATAATAATTAAAGAACTGCGGCATGCGAGCAGCGTTGAACGGGCCCTCGCACCCGGCGCCCGTCGGGGGAGCGGCGACCGCGGGACCCCGGCAACCGCGGGGTCAACGCAGGTCGCAGGGCACACGCTGGCGTAACAGTTCACACTTCCGAGATGTAAAAATTTTAAATAAAAGCTTTTATGCTAATTATTTTCTGTGATAATATTTTTCAGAGCTCATCATCTGTGACAGCTCTTGGCTCTCCTGACTGTAACCTCCCTGTGGCAGCTTCTCACAGACTCAATCAACTCCTCTTCCCCTCCCCCTCAAACACAAACACAAACACACCACACACACACACACACACACACAGAGAATACCCCCTCCCAAAAGGAGATAAAACTCAGTTTTAACTTGAGTTTACAAGCTTTGAGCTTTGAGCAAAAGCATTTTTTTTAAGTTCTGTTATTGGGTGCATATATAAATCATTTATGCTTAAACAAGGCTTATAATGAAGTTATTTGAACAGTGAATATCTCATCTGCCTAAAGTCAGGGCGAAGCCACTAACCAGCTGTAGGGATGGGTATCATTAGGATTTTATCTTTATCCATACAGACCCCTATCAGTCCAGCTCAGACTGTTACTGGTTTAAGAGAGTGAAGTTTATAGCAATTTGCAAAATTTGGAGATTAGTGACAAACTAACCAGTTAGACTACATACAGACAAGCTTTCATTTTAGCTGTTAGTAACAGTTTGCCATGAGCTTAACCAGCGTGCTGTGCTTCCTGTTAAACATGTCATGAGACTGTGGACAACGCTGAAAATATTACTTTACTAACTACTGGCCAAACAGGCGCTTTGACAAAGAAAAGGTAAAGGCCAGCAGCTTTTACTTTTCAATGCACTTGTCGTCAACTTGAGTGGCTTATATTCAGCTGGTTCACCTCGACGCTGGAGGACCTAGTGAACTTTTCCTGTCGCCGTACACTGAGTAACACGAAAAAATCAGCTGACCCCGTGTGAAATTTCCTAACTGATCAAAACCAAACTGTAAAGACAGCATCAATCCACGCTCAGCTTTGGTCAAGGGGAGACATATGGGAGAAGATGAGTAGAGAGATGGAAAGAAACAGAAAGGGTGATGGAGAAAGATTACATGAATTCAAAATAACCTACAATTCCTTAAAATTAATTTGAAGCCAGTTTAATTTTTTGAGCCAGCTTTGACATCTGCAGATATGAGTTTCTGAAGAGGGGCCTGCTGAGGTTAGATGTGCTGAATAATATCCATTTTCATATCAGAAAAAACACTGCATTAAACATTGTCTTAGCTCACTGAGCTGAGGTCAACAGGTAATATAACCAACCTGTGAGGTGGCTCACCCCCGTAAGATAAACACATAAATGATCCCTGATAGAACCGATAATTAAAGGCACATCAGTGACAGGGAATGCTATTAAAACTAAACTATAAACTGGTGACATTAACTGCAAAAGAAGATTTTTATTGATACATTTCAGGTAGAATTTAGTTTTCAATAAGGAAAATGCTGTAAGAAACCTGAATTTGTTGCAACAAATTTAAAATAAAAGCTTTTATGCTAATTATTTCTGTGATAATATTTTTCAGAACTCATCATCTGTGACAGCTCATGGCTCTCTTGACTGTAACCTCCCTGTGGCAGCTTCTCACAGACTCAATCAACTCCTCTTCCCTCCCCCCTCAAACACACACACACAGACACACACACACAGAGACCCCCTTCCAAAAACCCATCAAAGAGTAATACAATGGCTCCATCTGTAGGATAAAGTAGAGAGTCGCAACAGGAAGTTACCCCAAAATCTGAGGTTTCAAACAGGAAGTTGGGTTTCCGAACTTTGACGGGCCAGAACCGGCACACGCTTCGACCCAAACTCACAATTTTCGGAGCCAGTCTTCAAAAATTCCTCAAGGAGGGGCTGACAACATTTGAAGTGAATCTGGTCACCCGTCTAGAAACTGGACATCACACTATAAAATATGTCATTTCCTGCTATAAATAGGTGGCGCTACAACAATTGTATGAATATTGACATATGGATGTGTGCAGATAGGTACCATTAACAATCCTGTAAAGTTTGATGCAGTTTGGACAAAGTATGGCCGAAATATAGCAAAAATAAAGCAACTTCCTGTTTCGTGGCGAGTAATCGAACTTTGAGGGGCCATAACTTCCACGCCCTTCAACAAAAACTCAAAATCTGCCGCAATTTAACATCGTCTATGTCTTAAGAACATACTATTAAGTTTTGAAGTCAATGGGATAATGCGTCTAGGACTAGTTCGCGTTCAAGCGACCCCTGGAAATGGCCAAAAACACACAATTTTTTCACCTTCCGGTCAAAATAAAAATACTTTCTGTTGGGTTTAGAATATGGCTCCAAGAGACTTTTTGGTGCGTCATGGGATGTTACATATGTGTGCAGATTTTCAGATTTTTAGGCGCAACGGGCTTGAGGGGCTGTTCCGTTTAAAAATGTAGGTGGCGCTACCGAGGGCATTTTACCACGCCCATGCTCAAGACCCCTAAATTATTAAATTTTTCGCCGTGCCTGACGCGTCTGCAAATTTTGGTAAGTTTTCACGCATGTTAAGGCCCTCAAAAAGCCGATCTAAGAGGCGGAAAAAGAAGAAAAAAAATAATAATAATAATAATTAAAGCTGCGAGCAGCGTTGAACGGGCCCTCGCACCCGGCGCCCGTCGGGGGAGCGGCGACCGCGGGACCCCGGCAACCGCGGGGTCAACGCAGGTCGCAGGGCACACGCTGGCGTAACAGTTCACACTTCCCAGATGTAAAAATTTAAAATAAAAGCTTTTATGCTAATTATTTTCTGTGATAATATTATTCAGAGCTCATCATCTGTGACAGATCATGGCTCTCTTGACTGTAACCTCCCTGTGGCAGCTTCTCACAGACACAATCAACTCCTCTTCCCCTCCCCCCTCAGACACACACAGACACACACACACAGAGACCCCCTTCCAAAAACCCATCAAAGAGTAATACAATGGCTCCATCTGTAGGATAAAGTAGAGAGTCGCAACAGGAAGTTACCCCAAAATCTGAGGTTTCAAACAGGAAGTTGGGTTTCCGAACTTTGACGGGCCAGAACAGGCACACGCTTCGACCAAAACTCACAATTTTCGGAGCCAGTCTTCCAAAAATCCTTAAGTCTGTCCTGACAACATTTGAAGTGAATCTGGTCACCCGTCTAGAAACTGGACATCACACCATAAAATATGTCATTTCCTGCTATAAATAGGTGGTGCTACAACAATTGTATGAATATTGACATATGGATGTGTGCAGATAGGTACCATTAACAATCCTGTAAAGTTTGATGCAGTTTGGACAAAGTATGGCCGAAATATAGCAAATTTAAAGCAACTTCCTGTTTTGTGGCGAGTGATCGAACTTTCAGGGGCCATAACTTCCACGCCCTTCAATGAAAAGTCCGAAACTTTTGCAATTTAACTTCGTCTATGTCTTAAGAACAAATTATCAAATTTTGAAGTCAATCGGATAATGCGTCTAGGACTAGTTCGCGTTCAAGCGACCCCTGGAAATGGCCAAAAACACACAATTTTTTCACCTTCCGGTCAAAATAAAAATACTTTCTGTTGGGTTTAGAATATGGCTCCAAGAGACTTTTTGGTGCGTCATGGGATGTTACATATGTGTGCAGATTTTCAGATTTTTAGGCGCAACGGGCTTGAGGGGCTGTTCCGTTTAAAAATGTAGGTGGCGCTACCGAGGCCATTTTGCCACACCCATGCTCAAGACCCCTAAATTATTAAATTTTTCGCCGTGCCTGACGCGTCTGCAAATTTTCAGGAGTTTTGACGCATGTTAAGGCCCTCAAAAAGGCGATCAAAGAGGCGGAAAAAGAAGAAAAAAAATAATAATAATAATAATTAAAGCTGCGAGCAGCGTTGAACGGGCCCTCGCACCCGGCGCCCGTCGGGGGAGCGGCGACCGCGGGACCCCGGCAACCGCGGGGTCAACGCAGGTCGCAGGGCACACGCTGGCGTAACAGTTCACACTTCCCAGATGTAAAAATTTAAAATAAAAGCTTTTATGCTAATTATTTTCTGTGATAATATTTTTCAGAGCTCATCATCTGTGACAGCTCTTGGCTCTCCTGACTGTAACCTCCCTGTGGCAGCTTCTCACAGACTCAATTAACTCCTCTTCCCCTCCCCCCTCAAACACAAACACAAACACACCACACACAAACACACAGAGAAATACCCCTCCCAAAAGGAGATAAAACTCAGTTTTAACTTGACTTTACAAGCTTTGAGCTTTGAGCAAAAGCATTTTTTTAAGTTCTGTTATTGGGTGCATATATAAATCATTTATGCTTAAACAAGGCTTATAATGAACTTATTTGAACAGTGAATTTCTCATCTGCCTAAAGTCAGGGCGAAGCCACTAACCAGCTGTAGGGATGGGTATCATTAGGATTTTATCTTTATCCATACAGACCCCTATCAGTCCAGCTCAGACTGTTACTGGTTTAAGAGAGTGAAGTTTATAGCAATTTGCCAAATTTGGAGATTAGTGACAAACTAACCAGTTAGACTACATACAGACAAGCTTTCATTTTAGCTGTTAGTAACAGTTTGCCATGAGCTTAACCAGCGTGCTGTGCTTCCTGTTAAACATGTCATGAGACTGTGGACAACGCTGAAAATATTACTTTACTAACTACTGGCTGAACAGGCGCTTTGACAAAGAAAAGGTAAAGGCCAGCAGCTTTTACTTTTCAATGCACTTGTCGTCAACTTGAGTGGCTTATATTCAGCTGGTTCACCTCGACGCCGGTGGACCTAGTGCACTTTTCCTGTTGCCGTACACTGAGTAACACGAAAAAATCAGCTGACCCCTTGTGAAATTTCCTAACTGATCAAAACCAAACTGTAAAGACAGCATCAATCCACGCTCAGCTTTGGTCAAGGGGAGACATATGGTAAGATTACATGAATTCATGTAATCTTCTTTGAGGCTACAATTTCAGACTTAACTTAGTCATTTCACTAGTGTCTTGGCAGCGTTTATGGGGTTTTTAGACAGGTCTCTCACTGGTTTTCTTTCCAGGGTCATTGAAATCTTTGGCTTCCTACCTCTGCCAGGCTTGTTCTGCACAGTGTGGCTCTCCTTGAATTTCTCGGTGACGCTTCTCATTTGAGTTCTTGACGCTTGGAAATGCTGTGATAACTTTGTATATCCTTCTCCTGCTTCCTGAGCATCGACAATTCTTTTCTTCAAGTCTACAGTGATT
Organism: Lates calcarifer; assembly: GCF_001640805.2. Taxonomy (NCBI): domain Eukaryota; kingdom Metazoa; phylum Chordata; class Actinopteri; family Centropomidae; genus Lates; species Lates calcarifer. Next base: position 18,599 of record NW_026117738.1, read on the forward strand.
TCCTTAGTTTTTTGGCATGATGCTTTCTCAAGTGACAGCTCAAATCTTAACTGAAGTTTTTATCCCGCGTGTAAAGCAGCTCTTGGCTCTCCTGACTGTAACCTCTCTGTGGCAGCTTCTCACAGACTCAATCAACTCTCTTCCCCTCCCCCTCAAACACAAACACAACACACACACACACACACACACACACACACACACACACACACACAGAGACCCCCTTCCAAAAACCATCAAAGAGTAATACAATGGCTCCATCTATAGGATAAAGTAGAGAGTCGCAACAGGAAGTTACCCCAAAATCTGAGGTTTCAAACAGGAAGTTGGGTTTCGAACTTTGACGGGCCAGAACGGCACACGCTTCGACCAAAACTCACAATTTTCGGAGCCAGTCTTCC
>NW_026117739.1:0-17073 GCF_001640805.2 Lates calcarifer
CTCACAATTTTCGGAGCCAGTCTTCCAAAAATCCTTAAGTCTGTCCTGACAACATTTGAAGTGAATCTGGTCACCCGTCTAGAAACTGGACATCACACTATAAAATATGTCATTTCCTGCTATAAATAGGTGGTGCTACAACAATTGTATGAATATTGACATATGGATGTGTGCAGATAGGTACCATTAACAATCCTGTAAAGTTTGATGCAGTTTGGACAAAGTATGGCCGAAATATAGCAAATTTAAAGCAACTTCCTGTTTTGTGGCGAGTGATCGAACTTTGAGGGGCCATAACTTCCACGCCCTTCAATGAAAAGTCCGAAACTTTTGCAATTTAACTTCGTCTATGTCTTAAGAACAAATTATCAAATTTTGAAGTCAATCGGATAATGCGTCTAGGACTAGTTCGCGTTCAAGCGACCCCTGGAAATGGCCAAAAACACACAATTTTTTCACCTTCCGGTCAAAATAAAAATACTTTCTGTTGGGTTTAGAATATGGCTCCAAGAGACTTTTTGGTGCGTCATGGGATGTTACATATGTGTGCAGATTTTCAGATTTTTAGGCGCAACGGGCTTGAGGGGGCTGTTCCGTTAAAAATGTAGGTGGCGCTACCGAGGCATTTTTGCCACACCCATGCTCAAGACCCCTAAATTCTTAAATTTTTCGCCGTGCCTGACGCGTCTGCAAATTTTCAGGAGTTTTGACGCATTTTAAGGCCCTCAAAAAGGCGATCAAAGAGGCGGAAAAAGAAGAAAAAAAATAATAATAATAATAATAATAATAATAAACTCGTTGCAAACGCAAAGTCTTGCAACTCGTGCAATAAGACTCCTTGCAACTCGTTGCATGGCCCCGTTGGCCCACGCAACTCGTTTGCTCGGGCCCTATAATTAAAGCTGCGAGCAGCGTTGAACGGGCCCTCGCACCCGGCGCCCGTCGGGGGAGCGGCGACCGCGGGACCCCGGCAACCGCGGGGTCAACGCAGGTCGCAGGGCACACGCTGGCGTAACAGTTCACACTTCCCAGATGTAAAATTTTAAATAAAAGCTTTTACGCTAATTATTTTCTGTGATAATATTTTCAGAGCTCATCATCTGTGACAGCTCTTGGCTCTCTTGACTGTAACCTCCCTGTGGCAGCTTCTCACAGACTCAATCAACTCCTCTTCCCCTCCCCCTCAAACACAAACACAAACACACACACACACACACACACACACACACACACAGATACCCCCTCCCAAAAGGAGATAAAACTCAGTTTTAACTTGAGTTTAAAAGCTTTGAGCTTTGAGCAAAAGCATTTTTTTTAAGTTCTGTTATTGGGTGCATATATAAATCATTTATGCTTAAACAAGGCTTATAATGAAGTTATTTGAACAGTGAATATCTCATCTGCCTAAAGTCAGGGCGAAGCCACTAACCAGCTGTAGGGATGGGTATCATTAGGATTTTATCTTTATCCATACAGACCCCTATCAGTCCAGCTCAGACTGTTACTGTTTAAGAGAGTGAAGTTTATAGCAATTTGCAAAATTTGGAGATTAGTGACAAACTAACCAGTTAGACTACATACAGACAAGCTTTCATTTTAGCTGTTAGTAACAGTTTGCCATGAGCTTAACCAGCGTGCTGTGCTTCCTGTTAAACATGTTATGAGACTGTGGACAAGGCTGAAAATATTACTTTACTAACTACTTGCCGAACAGGCGCTTTGACAAAGAAAAGGTAAAGGCCAGCAGCTTTTACTTTTCAATGCACTGTCGTCAACTTGAGTGGCTTATATTCAGCTGGTTCACCTCGACGCCCGTGGACCTAGTGCACTTTTCCTGTCGCCGTACACTGAGTAACACGAAAAAATCAGCTGACCCGTGTGAAATTTCCTAACTGATCAAAACCAAACTGTAAAGACAGCATCAATCCACGTCAGCTTTGGTCAAGGGAGACATATGGAGAAGATGAGTAGAGAGATGGAAAGAACAGAAAGGGTGATGGAGAAGATTACATGAATTCAAAATAACCTACAATTCCTTAAAATTAATTTGAAGCCAGTTTAATTTTTTGAGCCAGCTTTGACATCTGCAGATATGAGTTTCTGAAGAGGGCCTGCTGAGGTTAGATGTGCTGAATAATATCCATTTTCATATCAGAAAAAACACTGCATTAAACATTGTCTTAGCTCACTGAGCTGAGGTCAACAGGTAATATAACCAACCTGTGAGGTGGCTCACCCCCGTAAGATAAACACATAAATGATCCCTGATAGAACCGATAATTAAAGGCACATCAGTGACAGGGAATGCTATTAAAACTAAACTATAAACTGGTGACATTAACTGCAAAAGAAGATTTTATTGATACATTTCAGGTAGAATTTAGTTTTCAATAAGGAAAATGCTGTAAGAAACCTGAATTTGTTGCAACAAATTTAAAATAAAAGCTTTTATGCTAATTATTTTCTGTGATAATATTTTCAGAACTCATCATCTGTGACAGCTCATGGCTCTCTTGACTGTAACCTCCCTGTGGCAGCTTCTCACAGACTCAATCAACTCCTCTTCCCCTCCCCCCTCAAACACACACACACAGACACACACACACAGAGACCCCTTCCAAAAAACCCATCAAAGAGTAATACAATGGCTCCATCTGTAGGATAAAGTAGAGAGTCGCAACAGGAAGTTACCCCAAAATCTGAGGTTTCAAACAGGAAGTTGGGTTTCCGAACTTTGACGGGCCAGAACCGGCACACGCTTCGACCCAAACTCACAATTTTCGGAGCCAGTCTTCCAAAAATTGTCAAGGAGGGGCTGACAACATTTGAAGTGAATCTGGTCACCCGTCTAGAAACTGGACATCACACTATAAAATATGTCATTTCCTGCTATAAATAGGTGGCGCTACAACAATTGTATGAATATTGACATATGGATGTGTGCAGATAGGTACCATTAACAATCCTGTAAAGTTTGATGCAGTTTGGACAAAGTATGGCCGAAATATAGCAAAAATAAAGCAACTTCCTGTTTCGTGGCGAGTAATCGAACTTTGAGGGGCCATAACTTCCACGCCCTTCAACAAAAACTCAAAATCTGCCGCAATTTAACATCGTCTATGTCTTAAGAACATACTATTAAGTTTTGAAGTCAATGGGATAATGCGTCTAGGACTAGTTCGCGTTCAAGCGACCCCTGGAAATGGCCAAAAACACACAATTTTTTCACCTTCCGGTCAAAATAAAAATACTTTCTGTTGGGTTTAGAATATGGCTCCAAGAGACTTTTTGGTGCGTCATGGGATGTTACATATGTGTGCAGATTTTCAGATTTTTAGGCGCAACGGGCTTGAGGGGCTGTTCCGTTTAAAAATGTAGGTGGCGCTACCGAGGGCATTTTACCACGCCCATGCTCAAGACCCCTAAATTATTAAATTTTTCGCCGTGCCTGACGCGTCTGCAAATTTTGGTAAGTTTTCACGCATGTTAAGGCCCTCAAAAAGCCGATCTAAGAGGCGGAAAAAGAAGAAAAAAAATAATAATAATAATAATTAAAGCTGCGAGCAGCGTTGAACGGGCCCTCGCACCCGGCGCCCGTCGGGGGAGCGGCGACCGCGGGACCCCGGCAACCGCGGGGTCAACGCAGGTCGCAGGGCACACGCTGGCGTAACAGTTCACACTTCCGAGATGTAAAAATTTTAAATAAAAGCTTTTACGCTAATTATTTTCTGTGATAATATTTTTCAGAGCTCATCATCTGTGACAGCTCTTGGCTCTCCTGACTGTAACCTCTCCTGTGGCAGCTTCTCACAGACTCAATCAACTCCTCTTCCCCTCCCCCCTCAAACACAAACACAAAACAACAACACACAACACACACACACACACAGATACCCCCTCCCAAAAGGAGATAAAACTCAGTTTTAACTTGAGTTTACAAGCTTTGAGCTTTGAGCAAAAGCATTTTTTTGCAAGTTCTGTTATTGGGTGCATATATAAATCATTTATGCTTAAACAAGGCTTATAATGAAGTTATTTGAACAGTGAATATCTCATCTGCCTAAAGTCAGGGCGAAGCCACTAACCAGCTGTAGGGATGGGTATCATTAGGATTTTATCTTTATCCATACAGACCCCTATCAGTCCAGCTCAGACTGTTACTGGTTTAAGAGAGTGAAGTTTATAGCAATTTGCAAAATTTGGAGATTAGTGACAAACTAACCAGTTAGACTACATACAGACAAGCTTTCATTTTAGCTGTTAGTAACAGTTTGCCATGAGCTTAACCAGCGTGCTGTGCTTCGTGTTAAACATGTCATGAGACTGTGGACAAGGCTGAAAATATTACTTTACTAACTACTGCCGAACAGGCGCTTTACAAAGAAAAGGTAAAGGCCAGCAGCTTTTACTTTTCAATGCACTTGTCGTCAACTTGAGTGCTTATATTCAGCTGGTTCACCTCGACGCCGTGGATGTAACGTGCACTTTTCCTGTCGCCGTACACTGTGTAACACGAAAATATCAGCTGACCCCTGTGAAATTTCCTAACTGATCAAAACCAAACTGTAAAGACAGCATCAATCCACGCTCAGCTTTGGTCAAGGGGAGACATATGATGAGTAAGAGTAACAGATATGAAATTCAACAAAATAACCTACAATTCCTTAAAATTAATTTGAAGCCAGTTTAATTTTTTGAGCCAGCTTTGACATCTGCAGATATGAGTTTCTGAAGAGGGGCCTGCTGAGGTTAGATGTGCTGAATAATATCCATTTTCATATCAGAAAAAACACTGCATTAAACATTGTCTTAGCTCACTGAGCTGAGGTCAACAGGTAATATAACCAACCTGTGAGGTGGCTCACCCCCGTAAGATAAACACATAAATGATCCCTGATAGAACCGATAATTAAAGGCACATCAGTGACAGGGAATGCTATTAAAACTAAACTATAAACTGGTGACATTAACTGCAAAAGAAGATTTTTATTGATACATTTCAGGTAGAATTTAGTTTTCAATAAGGAAAATGCTGTAAGAAACCTGAATTTGTTGCAACAAATTTAAAATAAAAGCTTTTATGCTAATTATTTTCTGTGATAATATTTTTCAGAACTCATCATCTGTGACAGCTCATGGCTCTCTTGACTGTAACCTCCCTGTGGCAGCTTCTCACAGACTCAATCAACTCCTCTTCCCCTCCCCCTCAAACACACACACACAGACACACACACACAGAGACCCCCTTCCAAAAACCCATCAAAGAGTAATACAATGGCTCCATCTGTAGGATAAAGTAGAGAGTCGCAACAGGAAGTTACCCCAAAATCTGAGGTTTCAAACAGGAAGTTGGGTTTCCGAACTTTGACGGGCCAGAACCGGCACACGCTTCGACCCAAACTCACAATTTTCGGAGGACTTCTTCCAAAAATTGTCAAGGAGGGGCTGACAACATTTGAAGTGAATCTGGTCACCCGTCTAGAAACTGGACATCACACTATAAAATATGTCATTTCCTGCTATAAATAGGTGGCGCTACAACAATTGTATGAATATTGACATATGGATGTGTGCAGATAGGTACCATTAACAATCCTGTAAAGTTTGATGCAGTTTGGACAAAGTATGGCCGAAATATAGCAAAAATAAAGCAACTTCCTGTTTCGTGGCGAGTAATCGAACTTTGAGGGGCCATAACTTCCACGCCCTTCAACAAAAACTCAAAATCTGCCGCAATTTAACATCGTCTATGTCTTAAGAACATACTATTAAGTTTTGAAGTCAATGGGATAATGCGTCTAGGACTAGTTCGCGTTCAAGCGACCCCTGGAAATGGCCAAAAACACACAATTTTTTCACCTTCCGGTCAAAATAAAAATACTTTCTGTTGGGTTTAGAATATGGCTCCAAGAGACTTTTTGGTGCGTCATGGGATGTTACATATGTGTGCAGATTTTCAGATTTTTAGGCGCAACGGGCTTGAGGGGCTGTTCCGTTTAAAAATGTAGGTGGCGCTACCGAGGGCATTTTACCACGCCCATGCTCAAGACCCCTAAATTATTAAATTTTTCGCCGTGCCTGACGCGTCTGCAAATTTTTGGTAAGTTTTCACGCATGTTAAGGCCCTCAAAAAGCCGATCTAAGAGGCGGAAAAAGAAGAAGAAAAAAATAAAATAATAATAAAAATAATAATTAAAGCTGCGAGCAGCGTTGAACGGGCCCTCGCACCCGGCGCCCGTCGGGGAGCGGCGACCGCGGGACCCGGCAACCGCGGGTCAACGCAGGTCGCAGGGCACACGCTGGCGTAACAGTTCACACTTCCCAGATGTAAAAATTTAAATAAAAGCTTTTATGCTAATTATTTTCTGTGATAATATTTTTCAGAGCTCATCATCTGTGACAGCTCATGGCTCTCTTGACTGTAACCTCCCTGTGGCAGCTTCTCACAGACTCAATCAACTCCTCTTCCCCTCCCCCCTCAGACACACACAGACACACACACACACAGAGACCCCTTCCAAAAACCCATCAAAGAGTAATACAATGGCTCCATCTGTAGGATAAAGTAGAGAGTCGCAACAGGAAGTTACCCCAAAATCTGAGGTTTCAAACAGGAAGTTGGGTTTCCGAACTTTGACGGCCAGAACCGGCACACGCTTCGACCAAAACTCACAATTTTCGGAGCCAGTCTTCCAAAAATCCTTAAGTCTGTCCTGACAACATTTGAAGTGAATCTGGTCACCCGTCTAGAAACTGGACATCACACTATAAAATATGTCATTTCCTGCTATAAATAGGTGGTGCTACAACAATTGTATGAATATTGACATATGGATGTGTGCAGATAGGTACCATTAACAATCCTGTAAAGTTTGATGCAGTTTGGACAAAGTATGGCCGAAATATAGCAAATTTAAAGCAACTTCCTGTTTTGTGGCGAGTGATCGAACTTTGCAGGGGCCATAACTTCCACGCCCTTCAATGAAAAGTCCGAAACTTTTGCAATTTAACTTCGTCTATGTCTTAAGAACAAATTATCAAATTTTGAAGTCAATCGGATAATGCGTCTAGGACTAGTTCGCGTTCAAGCGACCCCTGGAAATGGCCAAAAACACACAATTTTTTCACCTTCCGGTCAAAATAAAAATACTTTCTGTTGGGTTTAGAATATGGCTCCAAGAGACTTTTTGGTGCGTCATGGGATGTTACATATGTGTGCAGATTTTCAGATTTTTAGGCGCAACGGGCTTGAGGGGCTGTTCCGTTTAAAAATGTAGGTGGCGCTACCGAGGCCATTTTGCCACACCCATGCTCAAGACCCCTAAATTATTAAATTTTTCGCCGTGCCTGACGCGTCTGCAAATTTTCAGGAGTTTTTGACGCATGTTAAGGCCCTCAAAAAAGCGATCAAAGAGGCGGAAAAAGAAGAAAAAAAATAATAATAATAATTAAAGCTGCGAGCAGCGTTGAACGGGCCCTCGCACCCGGCGCCCGTCGGGAGCGGCGACCGCGGGACCCCGGCAACCGCGCGGGTCAAACGCAGGGCACACGCTGGCGTAACAGTTCACACTTCCCAGATGTTAAAATTTTAAATAAAAGCTTTTACGCTAATTATTTTCTGTGATAATATTTTTCAGAGCTCATCATCTGTGACAGCTCTTGGCTCTCTTGACTGTAACCTCTCTGTGGCAGCTTCTCACAGACTCAATCAACTCCTCTTCCCCTCCCCCTCAAACACAAACACAAACACACCCACACACACACACACAAACACACAGAGAAATACCCCCTCCCAAAAGGAGATAAAACTCAGTTTTAACTTGAGTTTACAAGCTTTGAGCTTTGAGCAAAAGCATTTTTTTAAGTTCTGTTATTGGGTGCATATATAAATCATTTATGCTTAAACAAGGCTTATAATGAAGTTATTTGAACAGTGAATATCTCATCTGCCTAAAGTCAGGGCGAAGCCACTAACCAGCTGTAGGGATGGGTATCATTAGGATTTTATCTTTATCCATACAGACCCCTATCAGTCCAGCTCAGACTGTTACTGGTTTAAGAGAGTGAAGTTTATAGCAATTTGCAAAATTTGGAGATTAGTGACAAACTAACCAGTTAGACTACATACAGACAAGCTTTCATTTTAGCTGTTAGTAACAGTTTGCCATGAGCTTAACCAGCGTGCTGTGCTTCCTGTTAAACATGTCATGAGACTGTGGACAACGCTGAAAATATTACTTTACTAACTACTGGCCAAACAGGCGCTTTGACAAAGAAAAGGTAAAGGCCAGCAGCTTTTACTTTTCAATGCACTTGTCGTCAACTTGAGTGGCTTATATTCAGCTGGTTCACCTCGACGCTGGAGGACCTAGTGAACTTTTCCTGTCGCCGTACACTGAGTAAGACGAAAAAATCAGCTGACCCCGTGTGAAATTTCCTAACTGATCAAAACCAAACTGTAAAGACAGCATCAATCCACGCTCAGCTTTGGTCAAGGGGAGACATATGGTAAGATTACATGAATTCATGTAATCTTCTTGAGACTACAATTTCAGACTTAACTAAGTCATTCACTAGTGTCTTGGCAGCAGTTTATGGGTTCTTTAGACAGGTCTCTAACTGGTTTTCTTTCCAGGGTCATTGAAATCTTTGGCTTCCTACCTCTGCCAGGCTTGTTCTGCACAGTGTGGCTCTCCTTGAATTTCTCGGTGACGCTTCTCATTTGAGTTCTTGACGCTTGGAAATGCTGTTATAACTTTGTATATCCTTCTCCTGCTTCCTAAGCATCGACAATTCTTCAAGTCTACAGTGATTTCCTTAGTTTTTGGCATGATGCTTTCTCAAGTGACAGCTCAAATCTTAACTGAAGTTTTTATACCGCGTGTAAAGCAGCTCTTGGCTCTCCTGACTGTAACCTCTCTGTGGCAGCTTCTCACAGACTCAATCAACTCTTCTTCCCCTCCCCCCTCAAACACAAACACAACACAAACACACACACACACACACACCACCACACGCACACACACAGAGACCCCCTTCCAAAAACCCATCAAAGAGTAATACAATGGCTCCATCTATAGGATAAAGTAGAGAGTCGCAACAGGAAGTTACCCCAAAATCTGAGGTTTCAAACAGGAAGTTGGGTTTCCGAACTTTGACGGGCCAGAACCGGCACACGCTTCGACCAAAACTCACAATTTTCGGAGCCAGTCTTCCAAAAATCCTCAAGTCTGAGCGCTGACAACATTTGAAGTGAATCTGGTCACCCGTCTAGAAACTGGACATCACACTATAAAATATGTCATTTCCTGCTATAAATAGGTGGTGCTACAACAATTGTATGAATATTGACATATGGATGTGTGCAGATAGGTACCATTAACAATCCTGTAAAGTTTGATGCAGTTTGGACAAAGTATGGCCGAAATATAGCAAATTTAAAGCAACTTCCTGTTTCGTGGCGAGTAATCGAACTTTGCAGGGCCATAACTTCCACGCCCTTCAATGAAAAGTCCGAAACTTTTGCAATTTAACTTCGTCTATGTCTTAAGAACAAATTATCAAATTTTGAAGTCAATCGGATAATGCGTCTAGGACTAGTTCGCGTTCAAGCGACCCCTGGAAATGGCCAAAAACACACAATTTTTTCACCTTCCGGTCAAAATAAAAATACTTTCTGTTGGGTTTAGAATATGGCTCCAAGAGACTTTTTGGTGCGTCATGGGATGTTACATATGTGTGCAGATTTTCAGATTTTTAGGCGCAACGGGCTTGAGGGGCTGTTCCGTTAAAAATGTAGGTGGCGCTACCGAGGCCATTTTTGCCACACCCATGCTCAAGACCCTAAATTCTTAAATTTTTCGCCGTGCCTGACGCGTCTGCAAATTTTTCAGGAGTTTTGACGCATGTTAAGGCCTTCAAAAAGGCGATCAAAGAGGCGGAAAAAGAAGAAAAAAAATAATAATAATAATAATTAAAGCTGCGAGCAGCGTTGAACGGGCCCTCGCACCCGCGCCCGTCGGGGAGCGGCGACCGCGGGACCCCGCAACCGCGGGGTCAACGCAGGTCGCAGGGCACACGCTGGCGTAACAGTTCACACTTCCGAGATGTAAAAATTTTAAAATAAAAGCTTTTATGCTAATTATTTTCTGTGATAATATTTTTCAGAGCTCATCATCTGTGACAGCTCTTGGCTCTCTTGACTGTAACCTCTCTGTGGCAGCTTCTCACAGACTCAATCAACTCCTCTTCCCCTCCCCCCTCAAACACAAACACAAACACACACCACCACACACAACACAGAGAGAGATACCCCCTCCCAAAAGGAGATAAAACTCAGTTTTAACTTGACTTTACAAGCTTTGAGCTTTGAGCAAAAGCATTTTTTTAAGTTCTGTTATTGGGTGCATATATAAATCATTTATGCTTAAACAAGGCTTATAATGAACTTATTTGAATAGTGAATTTCTCATCTGCCTAAAGTCAGGGCGAAGCCACTAACCAGCTGTAGGGATGGGTATCATTAGGATTTTATCTTTATCCATACAGACCCCTATCAGTCCAGCTCAGACTGTTACTGGTTTAAGAGAGTGAAGTTTATAGCAATTGCAAAATTTGGAGATTAGTGACAAACTAACCAGTTAGACTACATACAGACAAGCTTTCATTTTAGCTGTTAGTAACAGTTTGCCATGAGCTTAACCAGCGTGCTGTGCTTCCTGTTAAACATGTCATGAGACTGTGGACAACGCTGAAAATATTACTTTACTAACTACTGGCGAACAGGCGCTTTGACAAAGAAAAGGTAAAGGCCAGCAGCTTTTACTTTTCAATGCACTTGTCGTCAACTTGAGTGGCTTATATTCAGCTGGTTCACCTCGACGCCGGTGGATAGTGCACTTTTCCTGTCGCCGTACACTGAGTAACACGAAAAAATCAGCTGACCCCGTGTGAAATTTCCTAACTGATCAAAACCAAACTGTAAAGACAGCATCAATCCACGCTCAGCTTTGGTCAAGGGGAGACATATGGTAAGATTACATGAATTCATGTAATCTTCTTTGAGACTACAATTTCAGACTTAACTAAGTCATTCACTAGTGTCTTGGCAGCGTTTATGGGTTTTTAGACAGGTCTCTCACTGGTTTTTTTCCAGGGTCATTGAAATCTTTGGCTTCCTACCTCTGCCAGGCTTGTTCTGCACAGTGTGGCTCTCCTTGAATTTCTCGGTGACGCTTCTCATTTGAGTTCTTGACGCTTGGAAATGCTGTATAACTTTGTATATCCTTCTCCTGCTTCCTGAGCATCGACAATTCTTCAAGTCTACAGTGATTTCCTTAGTTTTTGGCATGATGCTTTCTCAAGTGACAGCTCAAATCTTAACTGAAGTTTTTATCCCGCGTGTAAAGCAGCTCTTGGCTCTCCTGACTGTAACCTCTCTGTGGCAGCTTCTCACAGACTCAATCAACTCCTCTTCCCCTCCCCCCTCAAACACAAACACAACACACACACACACACACACACACACACACACACACACAGAGACCCCCTTCCAAAAAACCATCAAAGAGTAATACAATGGCTCCATCTATAGGATAAAGTAGAGAGTCGCAACAGGAAGTTACCCCAAAATCTGAGGTTTCAAACAGGAAGTTGGGTTTCCGAACTTTGACGGGCCAGAACCGGCACACGCTTCGACCAAAACTCACAATTTTCGGAGGAGTCTTCCAAAAATTGTCAAGGAGGGGCTGACAACATTTGAAGTGAATCTGGTCACCCGTCTAGAAACTGGACATCACACTATAAAATATGTCATTTCCTGCTATAAATAGGTGGCGCTACAACAATTGTATGAATATTGACATATGGATGTGTGCAGATAGGTACCATTAACAATCCTGTAAAGTTTGATGCAGTTTGGACAAAGTATGGCCGAAATATAGCAAAATAAAGCAACTTCCTGTTTCGTGGCGAGTAATCGAACTTTGAGGGGCCATAACTTCCACGCCCTTCAATGAAAAGTCCAAACTTTTGCAATTTAACTTCGTCTATGTCTTAAGAACAAATTATTAAATTTTGAAGTCAATCGGATAATGCGTCTAGGACTAGTTCGCGTTCAAGCGACCCCTGGAAATGGCCAAAAACACACAATTTTTTCACCTTCCGGTCAAAATAAAATACTTTCTGTTGGGTTTAGAATATGGCTCCAAGAGACTTTTTGGTGCGTCATGGGATGTTACATATGTGTGCAGATTTTCAGATTTTTAGGCGCAACGGGCTTGAGGGGCTGTTCCGTTTAAAAATGTAGGTGGCGCTACCGAGGCCATTTTGCCACCCATGCTCAAGACCCCTAAATTATTAAATTTTTCGCCGTGCCTGACGCGTCTGCAAATTTTCAGGAGTTTTGACGCATGTTAAGGCCCTCAAAAAGGCGATCAAAGAGGCGGAAAAAGAAGGTACAAAAAAGGGAAAAAAAAAAAATAATAATAATAAAAATAATAATTAAAGCTGCGAGCAGCGTTGAACGGGCCCTCGCACCCGGCGCCCGTCGGGCGGCGAGCGGCGACCCGGACCGCGGGTCAACGCAGGTCGCAGGGCACACGCTGGCGTAACAGTTCACACTTCCCAGATGTTAAAATTTTAAATAAAAGCTTTTACGCTAATTATTTTCTGTGATAATATTTTTCAGAGCTCATCATCTGTGACAGCTCTTGGCTCTCCTGACTGTAACCTCTCTGTGGCAGCTTCTCACAGACTCAATCAACTCCTCTTCCCCTCCCCCTCAAACACAAACACAAACACACCCACACACACACACACACACACAGAAATACCCCTCCCAAAAGGAGATAAAACTCAGTTTTAACTTGAGTTTACAAGCTTTGAGCTTTGAGCAAAAGCATTTTTTTAAGTTCTGTTATTGGGTGCATATATAAATCATTTATGCTTAAACAAGGCTTATAATGAAGTTATTTGAACAGTGAATATCTCATCTGCCTAAAGTCAGGGCGAAGCCACTAACCAGCTGTAGGGATGGGTATCATTAGGATTTTATCTTTATCCATACAGACCCCTATCAGTCCAGCTCAGACTGTTACTGGTTTAAGAGAGTGAAGTTTATAGCAATTTGCAAAATTTGGAGATTAGTGACAAACTAACCAGTTAGACTACATACAGACAAGCTTTCATTTTAGCTGTTAGTAACAGTTTGCCATGAGCTTAACCAGCGTGCTGTGCTTCCTGTTAAACATGTCATGAGACTGTGGACAACGCTGAAAATATTACTTTACTAACTACTGGCCAAACAGGCGCTTTGACAAAGAAAAGGTAAAGGCCAGCAGCTTTTACTTTTCAATGCACTTGTCGTCAACTTGAGTGGCTTATATTCAGCTGGTTCACCTCGACGCTGGAGGACCTAGTGAACTTTTCCTGTCGCCCGTACACTGAGTAAGGACGAAAAAATCAGCTGACCCCGTGTGAAATTTCCTAACTGATCAAAACCAAACTGTAAAGACAGCATCAATCCACGCTCAGCTTTGGTCAAGGGGAGACATATGGTAAGATTACATGAATTCATGTAATCTTCTTTGAGACTACAATTTCAGACTTAACTAAGTCATTCACTAGTGTCTTGGCAGCATTTATGGGTTCTTTAGACAGGTCTCTAACTGGTTTTCTTTCCAGGGTCATTGAAATCTTTGGCTTTCCTACCTCTGCCAGGCTTGTTCTGCACAGTGTGGCTCTCCTTGAATTTCTCCGGTGACGCTTCTCATTTGAGTTCTTGACGCTTGGAAATGCTGTTATAACTTTGTATATCCTTCTCCTGCTTCCTAAGCATCGACAATTCTTCAAGTCTACAGTGATTTCCTTAGTTTTTGGCATGATGCTTTCTCAAGTGACAGCTCAAATCTTAACTGAAGTTTTTTATACCGCGTGTAAAGCAGCTCTTGGCTCTCCTGACTGTAACCTCTCTGTGGCAGCTTCTCACAGACTCAATCAACTCTTCTTCCCTCCCCCCTCAAACACAAACACAAACACAAACACACACACACACACACACACACACCACACACAGACACACACACAGAGACCCCCTTCCAAAAACCCATCAAAGAGTAATACAATGGCTCCATCTATAGGATAAAGTAGAGAGTCGCAACAGGAAGTTACCCCAAAATCTGAGGTTTCAAACAGGAAGTTGGGTTTTCTGAACTTTGACGGGCCAGAACCGGCACATCGCTTTCGACCAAAACTCACAATTTTCGGAGCCAGTCTTCCAAAAAATTCCTCAAGGAGGGGCTGACAACATTTGAAGTGAATCTGGTCACCCGTCTAGAAACTGGACATCACACTATAAATATTGTCATTTCCTGCTATAAATTAGGTGGTGCTACAACAATTGTTTATGAATATTGATCATATTGGATTGTGTGCAGATAGGTACCATTAACAATCCTGTAAAGTTTTGATGCAGTTTGGACAAAGTATTGGCCGAAAATATAGCAAAAAATAAAGCAACTTCCTGTTTCGTGGCGAGTAATCGAACTTTGAGGGGCCATAAACTTCCACGCCCTTCAACAAAAAACTTCAAAATCTGCCGCAATTTAACATCGTCTATGTCTTAAGAACATACTATTAAGTTTTGAAGTCAATCGGATAATGCGTCTAGGACTAGTTCGCGTTCAAGCGACCCCTGGAAATGGCCAAAAACACACAATTTTTTCACCTTCCGGTCAAAATAAAAATACTTTTCTGTTGGGTTTAGAATATGGCTCCAAGAGACTTTTTGGTGCGTCATGGGATGTTACATATGTGTGCAGATTTTCAGATTTTTAGGCGCAACGGGCTTGAGGGGCTGTTCCGTTTAAAAATGTAGGTGGCGCTACCGAGGCCATTTTACCACGCCCATGCTCAAGACCCCTAAATTATTAAATTTTTCGCCGTGCCTGACGCGTCTGCAAATTTTTGGTAAGTTTTTCACGCATGTTAAGGCCCTCAAAAAGCCGATCTAAGAGGCGGAAAAAGAAGAAAAAAAATAATAATAATAATAATAATTAAAGCTGCGAGCAGCGTTGAACGGGCCCTCGCACCCGGCGCCCGTCGGGGGAGCGGCGACCGCGGGACCCGGCAACCGCGGGGTCAACGCAGGTCGCAGGGCACACGCTGGCGTAACAGTTCACACTTCCAGATGTAAAAATTTAAAATAAAAGCTTTTATGCTAATTATTTTCTGTGATAATATTTTTCAGAGCTCATCATCTGTGACAGCTCTTGGCTCTCCTGACTGTAACCTCTCTGTGGCAGCTTCTCACAGACTCAATCAACTCCTCTTCCCCTCCCCCCTCAAACACAAACACAAACACACACACACACACACACACACACACACACAGATACCCCCTCCCAAAAGGAGATAAAACTCAGTTTTAACTTGAGTTTACAAGCTTTGAGCTTTGAGCAAAAGCATTTTTTTTAAGTTCTGTTATTGGGTGCATATATAAATCATTTATGCTTAAACAAGGCTTATAATGAAGTTATTTGAACAGTGAATATCTCATCTGCCTAAAGTCAGGGCGAAGCCACTAACCAGCTGTAGGGATGGGTATCATTAGGATTTTATCTTTATCCATACAGACCCCTATCAGTCCAGCTCAGACTGTTACTGGTTTAAGAGAGTGAAGTTTATAGCAATTTGCAAAATTTGGAGATTAGTGACAAACTAACCAGTTAGACTACATACAGACAAGCTTTCATTTTAGCTGTTAGTAACAGTTTGCCATGAGCTTAACCAGCGTGCTGTGCTTCCTGTTAAACATGTCATGAGACTGTGGACAACGCTGAAAATATTACTTTACTAACTACTGGCCGAACAGGCGCTTTGACAAAGAAAAGGTAAAGGCCAGCAGCTTTTACTTTTCAATGCACTTGTCGTCAACTTGAGTGGCTTATATTCAGCTGGTTCACCTCGACGCCGTGGATGTAGTGCACTTTTCCTGTCGCCGTACACTGAGTAACACGAAAAAATCAGCTGACCCCTTGTGAAATTTCCTAACTGATCAAAACCAAACTGTAAAGACAGCATCAATCCACGCTCAGCTTTGGTCAAGGGGAGACATATGGTAAGATTACATGAATTCATAACCTACAATTCCTTTTAATTTGAAGCCAGTTTAATTTTTTGAGCCAGCTTTGACATCTGCAGATATGAGTTTCTGAAGAGGGGCCTGCTGAGGTTAGATGTGCTGAATAATATCCATTTTCATATCAGAAAAAACACTGCATTAAACATTGTCTTAGCTCACTGAGCTGAGGTCAACAGGTAATATAACCAACCTGTGAGGTGGCTCACCCCCGTAAGATAAACACATAAATGATCCCTGATAGAACCGATAATTAAAGGCACATCAGTGACAGGGAATGCTATTAAAACTAAACTATAAACTGGTGACATTAACTGCAAAAGAATTTTATTGATACATTTCAGGTAGAATTTAGTTTTCAATAAGGAAAATGTAAGAAACCTGAATTTGTTGCAACAAATTTAAAATAAAAGCTTTTATGCTAATTATTTTCTGTGATAATATTTTTCAGAGCTCATCATCTGTGACAGCTCTTGGCTCTCTTGACTAACCTCCCTGTGGCAGCTTCTCACAGACTCAATCAACTCCTCTTCCCCTCCCCCCTCAAACACACACACACACACACACACACACACACAGAGACCCCCTTCCAAAAACCCATCAAAGAGTAATACAATGGCTCCATCTGTAGGATAAAGTAGAGAGTCGCAACAGGAAGTTACCCCAAAATCTGAGGTTTCAAACAGGAAGTTGGGTTTCCGAACTTTGACGGGCCAGAACCGGCACACGCTTCGACCAAAACTCACAATTTTCGGAGGACTTCTTCCAAAAATTGTCAAGAGGGGCTGACAACATTTGAAGTGAATCTGGTCACCCGTCTAGAAACTGGACATCACACTATAAAATATGTCATTTCCTGCTATAAATAGGTGGCGCTACAACAATTGTATGAATATGACATATGGATGTGTGCAGATAGGTACCATTAACAATCC
>NW_026117740.1:0-10016 GCF_001640805.2 Lates calcarifer
CCCCTTCCAAAAACCCATCAAAGAGTAATACAATGGCTCCATCTGTAGGATAAGTAGAGAGTCGCAACAGGAAGTTACCCCAAAATCTGAGGTTTCAACAGGAAGTTGGGTTTCCGAACTTTGACGGGCCAGAACCGGCACACGCTTCGACCCAAACTCACAATTTTCGGAGCCAGTCTTCCAAAAATTCCTCAAGGGGGCTGACAACATTTGAAGTGAATCTGGTCACCCGTCTAGAAACTGGACATCACACTATAAAATATGTCATTTCCTGCTATAAATAGGTGGCGCTACAACAATTGTATGAATATTGACATATGGATGTGTGCAGATAGGTACCATTAAACATCCTGTAAAGTTTGATGCAGTTTGGACAAAGTATGGCCGAAATATAGCAAAAATAAAGCAACTTCCTGTTTCGTGGCGATAATCGAACTTTGGGGCCATAACTTCCACGCCCTTCAACAAAAACTCAAAATCTGCCGCAATTTAACATCGTCTATGTCTTAAGAACATACTATTAAGTTTTGAAGTCAATGGGATAATGCGTCTAGGACTAGTTCGCGTTCAAGCGACCCTGGAAATGGCCAAAACACACAATTTTTCACCTTCCGGTCAAAAAAAAATACTTTCTGTTGGGTTTAGAATATGGCTCCAAGAGACTTTTTGGTGCGTCATGGGATGTTACATATGTGTGCAGATTTTCAGATTTTTAGGCGCAACGGGCTTGGGCTGTTCCGTTTAAAAATGTAGGTGGCGCTACCGAGGGCATTTTACCACGCCCATGCTCAAGACCCCTAAATTATTAAATTTTTCGCCGTGCCTGACGCGTCTGCAAATTTTGGTAAGTTTTTCACGCATGTTAAGGCCCTCAAAAAGCCGATCTAAGAGGCGGAAAAAGAGAAAAAAAATAATAATAAATAATTAAAGCTGCGAGCAGCGTTGAACGGGCCCTCGCACCGGCGCCCGTCGGGAGCGGCGACCGCGGGACCCCGGCAACCGCGGGTCAACGCAGGTCGCAGGGCACACGCTGGCGTAACAGTTCACACTTCCCAGATGTAAAAATTTAAATAAAAGCTTTTATGCTAATTATTTTCTGTGATAATATTATTCAGAGCTCATCATCTGTGACAGATCATGGCTCTCTTGACTGTAACCTCCCTGTGGCAGCTTCTCACAGACACAATCAACTCCTCTTCCCCTCCCCCTCAGACACACACAGACACACACACACAGAGACCCCCTTCCAAAACCCATCAAAGAGTAATACAATGGCTCCATCTGTAGGATAAAGTAGAGAGTCGCAACAGGAAGTTACCCCAAATCTGAGGTTTCAAACAGGAAGTTGGGTTTCCGAACTTTGACGGGCCAGAACGGCACACGCTTCGACCAAACTCACATTTTCGGAGCCAGTCTTCCAAAAATCCTTAAGTCTGTCCTGACAACATTTGAAGTGAATCTGGTCACCCGTCTAGAAACTGGACATCACACTAAAAATATGTCATTTCCTGCTATAAATAGGTGGTGCTACAACAATTGTATGAATATTGACATATGGATGTGTGCAGATAGGCCATTAACAATCCTGTAAAGTTTGATGCAGTTTTGGACAAAGTATGGCCGAATATAGCAAATTTAAAGCAACTTCCTGTTTTGTGGCGAGTGATCGAACTTTGAGGGGCCATAACTTCCACGCCCTTCAATGAAAAGTCCGAAACTTTTGCAATTTAACTTCGTCTATGTCTTAAGAACAAATTATCAAATTTTGAAGTCAATCGGATAATGCGTCTAGGACTAGTTCGCGTTCAAGCGACCCCTGGAAATGGCCAAAAACCACAATTTTTTCACCTTCCGGTCAAATAAAATACTTTCTGTTGGGTTTAGAATATGGCTCCAAGAGACTTTTTGGTGCGTCATGGGATGTTACATATGTGTGCAGATTTTCAGATTTTTAGGCGCAACGGGCTTGAGGGGCTGTTCCGTTAAAAATGTAGGTGGCGCTACCGAGGCCATTTTGCCACACCCATGCTCAAGACCCCTAAATTATTAAATTTTTCGCCGTGCCTGACGCGTCTGCAAATTTTCAGGAGTTTTGACGCATGTTAAGGCCCTCAAAAAGGCGATCAAAGGCGGAAAAAGAAGAAAAAAAATAATAATAATAATAATTAAAGCTGCGAGCAGCGTTGAACGGGCCCTCGCACCCGGCGCCGGGGGAGCGGCGACCGCGGGGACCCGGCAACCCGGGGGTCAACGCAGGTCGCAGGGCACACGCTGGCGTAACAGTTCACACTTCCCAGATGTAAAAATTTAAATAAAAGCTTTTATGCTAATTATTTTCTGTGATAATATTTTTCAGAGCTCATCATCTGTGACAGCTCTTGGCTTCCTGACTGTAACCTCTGTGGCAGCTTCTCACAGACTCAATTAACTCCTCTTCCCCTCCCCCTCAAACACAACAAACAACACCACCACACAAAACACACAGAGAAATACCCCCTCCCAAAAGGAGATAAAACTCAGTTTTAACTTGAGTTTACAAGCTTTGAGCTTTGAGCAAAAGCATTTTTTTAAGTTCTGTTATTGGGTGCATATATAAATCATTTATGCTTAAAACAAGGCTTATAATGAACTTATTGAACAGTGAATTCTCATCTGCCTAAAGTCAGGGCGAAGCCACTAACCAGCTGTAGGGATGGGTATCATTAGGATTTTATCTTTATCCATACAGACCCTATCAGTCCAGCTCAGACTGTTACTGGTTTAAGAGAGTGAAGTTTATAGCAATTTGCAAATTTGGAGATTAGTGACAAACTAACAGTTAGACTACATACAGACAAGCTTTCATTTTAGCTGTTAGTAACAGTTTGCCATGAGCTTAACCAGCGTGCTGTGCTTCCTGTTAAACATGTCATGAGACTGTGGACAACGCTGAAAATATTACTTTACTAACTACTGGCCAAACAGGCGCTTTGACAAAGAAAAGGTAAAGGCCAGCAGCTTTTACTTTTCAATGCACTTGTCGTCAACTTGAGTGGCTTATATTCAGCTGGTTCACCTCGACGCTGGAGGACCTAGTGAACTTTTCCTGTCGCCGTACACTGAGTAAGACGAAAAAATCAGCTGACCCCGTGTGAAATTTCCTAACTGATCAAAACCAAACTGTAAAGACAGCATCAATCCACGCTCAGCTTTGTCAAGGGGAGACATATGGTAAGATTACATGAATTCATGTAATCTTCTTTGAGACTACAATTTCAGACTTAACTAAGTCATTCACTAGTGTCTTGGCAGCGTTTATGGGTTCTTTAGACAGGTCTCTAACTGGTTTTCTTTCCAGGGTCATTGAAATCTTTGGCTTCCTACCTCTGCCAGGCTTGTTCTGCACAGTGTGGCTCTCCTTGAATTTCTCGGTGACGCTTCTCATTTGAGTTCTTGACGCTTGGAAATGCTGTTAAACTTTGTATATCCTTCTCCTGCTTCCTAAGCATCGACAATTCTTCAAGTCTACAGTGATTTCCTTAGTTTTTGGCATGATGCTTTCTCAAGTGACAGCTCAAATCTTAACTGAAGTTTTTATACCGCGTGTAAAGCAGCTCTTGGCTCTCCTGACTGTAACCTCTCTGTGGCAGCTTCTCACAGACTCAATCAACTCTTCTTCCCCTCCCCCCTCAACACAAACACAAACACAAACACACACACACACACACACACACACACACACACAGACCACACACACAGAGACCCCCTTCCAAAAACCCATCAAAGAGTAATACAATGGCTCCATCTATAGGATAAAGTAGAGAGTCGCAACAGGAAGTTACCCCAAAATCTGAGGTTTCAAACAGGAAGTTGGGTTTCGAACTTTGACGGGCCAGAACGGCACACGCTTCGACCAAACTCACAATTTTCGGAGCCAGTCTTCCAAAAATCTTCAAGTCTGTGCTGACAACATTTGAAGTGAATCTGGTCACCCGTCTAGAAACTGGACATCACACTATAAAATATGTCATTTCCTGCTATAAATAGGTGGTGCTACAACAATTGTATGAATATTGACATATGGATGTGTGCAGATAGGTACCATTAACAATCCTGTAAAGTTTGATGCAGTTTGGACAAAGTATGGCCGAAATATAGCAAATATTAAAGCAACTTCCTGTTTTGTGGCGAGTGATCGAACTTTGAGGGGCCATAACTTCCACGCCCTTCAATGAAAAGTCCGAAACTTTTGCAATTTAACTTCGTCTATGTCTTAAGAACAAATTATCAAATTTTGAAGTCAATCGGATAATGCGTCTAGGACTAGTTCGCGTTCAAGCGACCCCTGGAAATGGCCAAAAACACACAATTTTTTCACCTTCCGGTCAAAATAAAAATACTTTCTGTTGGGTTTAGAATATGGCTCCAAGAGACTTTTTGGTGCGTCATGGGATGTTACATATGTGTGCAGATTTTCAGATTTTTAGGCGCAACGGGCTTGAGGGCTGTTCCGTTTAAAAATGTAGGTGGCGCTACCGAGGCCATTTTGCCACACCCATGCTCAAGACCCCTAAATTCTTAAATTTTTCGCCGTGCCTGACGCGTCTGCAAATTTTCAGGAGTTTTGACGCATGTTAAGGCCTTCAAAAAGGCGATCAAAGAGGCGGAAAAAGAAGAAAAAAAATAATAATAATAATAATTAAAGCTGCGAGCAGCGTTGAACGGGCCCTCGCACCCGGTGCCCGTCGGGGGAGCGGCGACCGCGGGACCCCGGCAACCGCGGGGTCAACGCAGGTCGCAGGGCACACGCTGGCGTAACAGTTCACACTTCCCAGATGTAAAAATTTAAAATAAAAGCTTTTATGCTAATTATTTTCTGTGATAATATTTTTCAGAGCTCATCATCTGTGACAGCTCTTGGCTCTCTTGACTGTAACCTCTCTGTGGCAGCTTCTCACAGACTCAATTAACTCCTCTTCCCCTCCCCCCTCAAACACAAACACAAACACACCCACACAAACACAGAGAGAGATACCCCCTCCCAAAAGGAGATAAAACTCAGTTTTAACTTGACTTTACAAGCTTTGAGCTTTGAGCAAAAGCATTTTTTTAAGTTCTGTTATTGGGTGCATATATAAATCATTTATGCTTAAACAAGGCTTATAATGAACTTATTTGAATAGTGAATTTCTCATCTGCCTAAAGTCAGGGGCGAAGCCACTAACCAGCTGTAGGGATGGGTATCATTAGGATTTTATCTTTATCCATACAGACCCCTATCAGTCCAGCTCAGACTGTTACTGGTTTAAGAGAGTGAAGTTTATAGCAATTTGCAAAATTTGGAGATTAGTGACAAACTAACCAGTTAGACTACATACAGACAAGCTTTCATTTTAGCTGTTAGTAACAGTTTGCCATGAGCTTAACCAGCGTGCTGTGCTTCCTGTTAAACATGTCATGAGACTGTGGACAACGCTGAAAATATTACTTTACTAACTACTGGCTGAACAGGCGCTTTGACAAAGAAAAGGTAAAGGCCAGCAGCTTTTACTTTTCAATGCACTTGTCGTCAACTTGAGTGGCTTATATTCAGCTGGTTCACCTCGACGCCGGTGGATGTAGACATGCACTTTTCCTGTTGCCGTACACTGAGTAACACGAAAAAATCAGCTGACCCCTTGTGAAATTTCCTAACTGATCAAAACCAAACTGTAAAGACAGCATCAATCCACGCTCAGCTTTGGTCAAGGGGAGACATATGGTAAGATTACATGAATTCATGTAATCTTCTTTGAGGCTACAATTTCAGACTTAACTTAGTCATTCACTAGTGTCTTGGCAGCGTTTATGGGGTTTTTAGACAGGTCTCTCACTGGTTTTCTTTCCAGGGGTCATTGAAATCTTTGGCTTCCTACCTCTGCCAGGCTTGTTCTGCACAGTGTGGCTCTCCTTGAATTTCTCGGGTGACGCTTCTCATTTGAGTTCTTGACGCTTGGGAAATGCTGTGATAACTTTGTATATCCTTCTCCTGCTTCCTGAGCATCGACAATTCTTTTCTTCAAGTCTACAGTGATTTCCTTAGTTTTTGGCATGATGCTTTCTCAAGTGACAGCTCAAATCTTAACTGAAGTTTTTATCCCGCGTGTAAAGCAGCTCTTGGCTCTCCTGACTGTAACCTCTCTGTGGCAGCTTCTCACAGACTCAATCAACTCCTCTTCCCTCCCCCTCAAACACAAACACAAAACACACACACACACACACACACACACACACACACACACACAGACCCCCTCCAAAAACCATCAAAGAGTAATACAATGGCTCCATCTATAGGATAAAGTAGAGAGTCGCAACAGGAAGTTACCCCAAAATCTGAGGTTTCAAACAGGAAGTTGGGTTTCTGAACTTTGACGGCCAGAACAGGCACATGCTTCGACCAAACTCACAATTTTTCGGAGGACGTCTTCCAAAAATCGTCAAGGAGGGGCTGACAACATTTGAAGTGAATCTGGTCACCGTCTAGAAACTGGACATCACACTATAAAATATGTCATTTCCTGCTATAAATAGGTGCGCTACAACAATTGTATGAATATTGACATATGGATGTGTGCAGATAGGTACCATTAACAATCCTGTAAAGTTTGATGCAGTTTGGACAAAGTATGGCCGAAATATAGCAAATTAAAGCAACTTCCTGTTTTGTGGCGAGTGATCGAACTTTGAGGGGCCATAACTTCCACGCCCTTCAATGAAAAGTCCGAAACTTTTGCAATTTAACTTCGTCTATGTCTTAAGACAAATTATCAAATTTTGAAGTCAATCGGATAATGCGTCTAGGACTAGTTCGCGTTCAAGCGACCCCTGGAAATGGCCAAAAACACACAATTTTTTCACCTTCCGGTCAAAATAAAAATACTTTCTGTTGGGTTTAGAATATGGCTCCAAGAGACTTTTTGGTGCGTCATGGGATGTTACATATGTGTGCAGATTTTCAGATTTTTAGGCGCAACGGGCTTGAGGGGCTGTTCCGTTTAAAAATGTAGGTGGCGCTACCGAGGCCATTTTGCCACACCCATGCTCAAGACCCCTAAATTCTTAAATTTTTCGCCGTGCCTGACGCGTCTGCAAATTTTCAGGAGTTTTGACGCATGTTAAGGCCCTCAAAAAGGCGATCAAAGAGGCGGAAAAAGAAGAAAAAAATAATAATAATAATAATAATAATAATAAAACGCAAACTCCTTGCAACTCGTTGCAACGCAACTCGTTGAATGTTAGCAATACGAGCAGCCGACCCGGCGCCGTCGGGGGAGCGGCGACCGCGGGACCCCGGCAACCGCGGGGTCAACGCAGGTCGCAGGGCACACGCTGGCGTAACAGTTCACACTTCCCAGATGTTAAAAATTTTAAATAAAAGCTTTTACGCTAATTATTTTCTGTGATAATATTTTTCAGAGCTCATCATCTGTGACAGCTCTTGGCTCTCTGACTGTAACCTCTCTGTGGCAGCTTCTCACAGACTCAATCAACTCTCTTCCCCTCCCCTCAAACACAAACACAAACACACCCACACACACACACACAAACACAGAGAAATACCCCCTCCCAAAAGGAGATAAAACTCAGTTTTAACTTGAGTTTACAAGCTTTGAGCTTTGAGCAAAAGCATTTTTTTAAGTTCTGTTATTGGGTGCATATATAAATCATTTATGCTTAAACAAGGCTTATATGAAGTTATTTGAACAGTGAATATCTCATCTGCCTAAAGTCAGGGCGAAGCCACTAACCAGCTGTAGGGATGGGTATCATTAGGATTTTATCTTTATCCATACAGACCCCTATCAGTCCAGCTCAGACTGTTACTGGTTTAAGAGAGTGAAGTTTATAGCAATTTGCAAAATTTGGAGATTAGTGACAAACTAACCAGTTAGACTACATACAGACAAGCTTTCATTTTAGCTGTTAGTAACAGTTTGCCATGAGCTTAACCAGCGTGCTGTGCTTCCTGTTAAACATGTCATGAGACTGTGGACAACGCTGAAAATATTACTTTACTAACTACTGGCCAAACAGGCGCTTTGACAAAGAAAAGGTAAAGGCCAGCAGCTTTTACTTTTCAATGCACTTGTCGTCAACTTGAGTGGCTTATATTCAGCTGGTTCACCTCGACGCTGGAGGACCTAGTGAACTTTTCCTGTCGCCGTACACTGAGTAAGACGAAAAAATCAGCTGACCCGTGTGAAATTTCCTAACTGATCAAAACCAAACTGTAAAGACAGCATCAATCCACGCTCAGCTTTGGTCAAGGGGAGACATATGGTAAGATTACATGAATTCATGTAATCTTCTTTGAGACTACAATTTCAGACTTAACTAAGTCATTCACTAGTGTCTTGGCCATTTATGGGTTCTTTAGACAGGTCTCTAACTGGTTTTCTTTCCAGGGTCATTGAAATCTTTGGCTTCCTACCTCTGCCAGGCTTGTTCTGCACAGTGTGGCTCTCCTTGAATTTCTCGGTGACGCTTCTCATTTGAGTTCTTGACGCTTGGAAATGCTGTTATAACTTTGTATATCCTTCTCCTGCTTCCTAAGCATCGACAATTCTTCAAGTCTACAGTGATTTCCTTAGTTTTTGGCATGATGCTTTCTCAAGTGACAGCTCAAATCTTAACTGAAGTTTTTATACCGCGTGTAAAGCAGCTCTTGGCTCTCCTGACTGTAACCTCTCTGTGGCAGCTTCTCACAGACTCAATCAACTCTCTTCCCCTCCCCTCAAACACAAACACAAACACAAACACACACACACACACACACACACACACACCACACACACAGAGACCCCTTCCAAAAACCCATCAAAGAGTAATACAATGGCTCCATCTATAGGATAAAGTAGAGAGTCGCAACAGGAAGTTACCCCAAAATCTGAGGTTTCAAACAGGAAGTTGGGTTTCTGAACTTTGACGGGCCAGAACCGGCACACGCTTCGACCAAAACTCACAATTTTCGGAGCCAGTCTTCCAAAAATTCCTCAAGGAGGGGCTGACAACATTTGAAGTGAATCTGGTCACCCGTCTAGAAACTGGACATCACACTATAAAATATGTCATTTCCTGCTATAAATAGGTGGTGCTACAACAATTGTATGAATATTGACATATGGATGTGTGCAGATAGGTACCATTAACAATCCTGTAAAGTTTGATGCAGTTTGGACAAAGTATGGCCGAAATATAGCAAAAATAAAGCAACTTCCTGTTTCGTGGCGAGTAATCGAACTTTGAGGGGCCATAACTTCCACGCCCTTCAACAAAAACTCAAAATCTGCCGCAATTTAACATCGTCTATGTCTTAAGAACATACTATTAAGTTTTGAAGTCAATCGGATAATGCGTCTAGGACTAGTTCGCGTTCAAGCGACCCCTGGAAATGGCCAAAAACACACAATTTTTTCACCTTCCGGTCAAAATAAAAATACTTTCTGTTGGGTTTAGAATATGGCTCCAAGAGACTTTTTGGGTGCGTCATGGGATGTTACATATGTGTGCAGATTTTCAGATTTTTAGGCGCAACGGGCTTGAGGGGCTGTTCCGTTTAAAAATGTAGGTGGCGCTACCGAGCCATTTTACCACGCCCATGCTCAAGACCCCTAAATTATTAAATTTTTCGCCGTGCCTGACGCGTCTGCAAATTTTGGTAAGTTTTCACGCATGTTAAGGCCCTCAAAAAGCGATCTAAGAGGCGGAAAAAGAAGAAAAAATATAATAATAATAATAATTAAAGCTGCGAGCAGCGTTGAACGGGCCCTCGCACCGGCGCCCGTCGGGGGAGCGGCGACCGCGGGACCCCGGCAACGCGGGGTCAACGCAGGTCGCAGGGCACACGCTGGCGTAACAGTTCACACTTCCGAGATGTAAAATTTAAAATAAAAGCTTTTACGCTAATTATTTTCTGTGATAATATTTTTCAGAGCTCATCATCTGTGACAGCTCTTGGCTCTCTGACTGTAACCTCTCTGTGGCAGCTTCTCACAGAC
>NW_026117741.1:0-11639 GCF_001640805.2 Lates calcarifer
TTTGAGCTTTGAGCAAAAGCATTTTTTTAAGTTCTGTTATTGGGTGCATATATAAATCATTTATGCTTAAACAAGGCTTATAATGAACTTATTTGAATAGTGAATTTCTCATCTGCCTAAAGTCAGGGCGAAGCCACTAACCAGCTGTAGGGATGGGTATCATTAGGATTTTATCTTTATCCATACAGACCCCTATCAGTCCAGCTTAGACTGTTACTGGTTTAAGAGAGTGAAGTTTATAGCAATTTGCAAAATTTGGAGATTAGTGACAAACTAACCAGTTAGACTACATACAGACAAGCTTTCATTTTAGCTGTTAGTAACAGTTTGCCATGAGCTTAACCAGCGTGCTGTGCTTCCTGTTAAACATGTCATGAGACTGTGGACAACGCTGAAAATATTACTTTACTAACTACTGGCTGAACAGGCGCTTTGACAAAGAAAGGTAAAGGCCAGCAGCTTTTACTTTTCAATGCACTTGTCGTCAACTTGAGTGGCTTATATTCAGCTGGTTCACCTCGACGCCGGATGTAGACGTGCACTTTTCCTGTCGCCGTACACTGAGTAACACGAAAAATCAGCTGACCCTTGTGAAATTTCCTAACTGATCAAAACCAAACTGTAAAGAAAAATCTTCTTTGAGGCTACAATTTCAGACTTAACTTAGTCATTCACTAGTGTCTTGGCAGCGTTTATGGGTTTTTAGACAGGTCTCTCACTGGTTTTCTTTCCAGGGTCATTGAAATCTTTGGCTTCCTACCTCTGCCAGGCTTGTTCTGCACAGTGTGGCTCTCCTTGAATTTCTCGGTGACGCTTCTCATTTGAGTTCTTGACGCTTGGAAATGCTGTGATAACTTTGTATATCCTTCTCCTGCTTCCTGAGCATCGACAATTCTTTTCTTCAAGTCTACAGTGATTTCCTTAGTTTTTGGCATGATGCTTTCTCAAGTGACAGCTCAAATCTTAACTTAAGTTTTTATCCCGCGTGTAAAGCAGCTCTTGGCTCTCCTGACTGTAACCTCTCTGTGGCAGCTTCTCACAGACTCAATCAACTCCTCTTCCCCTCCCCCCTCAAACACAAACACAAACACACACACACACACACACACACACACACACACACACACACACAGAGACCCCCCTCCAAAAATCCATCAAAGAGTAATACAATGGCTCCATCTATAGGATAAAGTAGAGAGTCGCAACAGGAAGTTACCCCAAAATCTGAGGTTTCAAACAGGAAGTTGGGTTTCTGAACTTTGACGGGCCAGAACAGGCACATGCTTCGACCAAAACTCACAATTTTCGGAGGACGTCTTCCAAAAATCGTCAAGGAGGGGCTGACAACATTTGAAGTGAATCTGGTCACCCGTCTAGAAACTGGACATCACACTATAAAATATGTCATTTCCTGCTATAAATAGGTGGCGCTACAACAATTGTATGAATATTGACATATGGATGTGTGCAGATAGGTACCATTAACAATCCTGTAAAGTTTGATGCAGTTTGGACAAAGTATGGCCGAAATATAGCAAATTTAAAGCAACTTCCTGTTTTGTGGCGAGTAATCGAACTTTGAGGGGCCATAACTTCCACGCCCTTCAATGAAAAGTCCGAAACTTTTGCAATTTAACTTCGTCTATGTCTTAAGAACAAATTATCAAATTTTGAAGTCAATCGGATAATGCGTCTAGGACTAGTTCGCGTTCAAGCGACCCCTGGAAATGGCCAAAAACACACAATTTTTTCACCTTCCGGTCAAAATAAAAATACTTTCTGTTGGGTTTAGGATATGGCTCCAAGAGACTTTTTGGTGCGTCATGGGATGTTACATATGTGTGCAGATTTTCAGATTTTTAGGCGCAACGGGCTTGAGGGGCTGTTCCGTTTAAAAATGTAGGTGGCGCTACCGAGGCCATTTTGCCACACCCATGCTCAAGACCCCTAAATTATTAAATTTTTCGCCGTGCCTGACGCGTCTGCAAATTTTCAGGAGTTTTGACGCATGTTAAGGCCCTCAAAAAGGCGATCAAAGAGGCGAAAAAGAAGAAAAAAAAATAATAATAATAATAATAATAATAAAACCGACCGAAAACAAGAGGGTCCTTGCAACTCGTTGCATGGCCCCGTTGGGCCCACGCAACTCGTTGCTCGGGCCCTAATAATAATAATAATAAACAGACCGAAAACAAGAGGGTCCTTGCAACTCGTTGCATGGCCCCGTTGGGCCCACGCAACTCGTTGCTCGGGCCCTAATTAAAGCTGCGAGCAGCGTTGAACGGGCCCTCGCACCCGGCGCCCGTCGGGGGAGCAGCGACCGCGGGACCCCGGCAACCGCGGGGTCAACGCAGGTCGCAGGGCACACGCTGGCGTAACAGTTCACACTTCCCAGATGTAAAAATTTTAAATAAAAGCTTTTATGCTAATTATTTTCTGTGATAATATTTTTCAGAGCTCATCATCTGTGACAGCTCTTGGCTCTCCTGACTGTAACCTCTCTGTGGCAGCTTCTCACAGACTCAATCAACTCCTCTTCCCCTCCCCCCTCAAACACAAACACACACACACACACACACAGATACCCCCTCCCAAAAGGAGATAAAACTCAGTTTTAACTTGAGTTTACAAGCTTTGAGCTTTGAGCAAAAGCATTTTTTTTAAGTTCTGTTACTGGGTGCATATATAAATCATTTGTGCTTAAACAAGGCTTATAATGAAGTTATTTGAACAGTGAATATCTCATCTGCCTAAAGTCAGGGCGAAGCCACTAACCAGCTGTAGGGATGGGTATCATTAGGATTTTATCTTTATCCATACAGACCCCTATCAGTCCAGCTCAGACTGTTACTGGTTTAAGAGAGTGAAGTTTATAGCAATTTGCAAAATTTGGAGATTAGTGACAAACTAACCAGTTAGACTACATACAGACAAGCTTTCATTTTAGCTGTTAGTAACAGTTTGCCATGAGCTTAACCAGCGTGCTGTGCTTCCTGTTAAACATGTCATGAGACTGTGGACAACGCTGAAAATATTACTTTACTAACTACTGGCCGAACAGGCGCTTTTACAAAGAAAAGGTAAAGGCCAGCAGCTTTTACTTTTCAATGCACTTGTCGTCAACTTGAGTGGCTTATATTCAGCTGGTTCACCTCGACGCCGGTGGATGTAGACGTGCACTTTTCCTGTCGCCGTACACTGTGTAACATGAAAATATCAGCCGACCCCTTGTGAAATTTCCTAACTGATCAAAACCAAACTGTAAAGACTTTGGTCAAGGGGAGACATATGGTAAGATTACATGAATTCAAAATAACCTACAATTCCTTCAAATTAATTTGAAGCCAGTTTAATTTTTTGAGCCAGCTTTGACATCTGCAGATATGAGTTTCTGAAGAGGGGCCTGCTGAGGTTAGATGTGCTGAATAATATCCATTTTCATATCAGAAAAAACACTGCATTAAACATTGTCTTAGCTCACTGAGCTGAGGTCAACAGGTAATATAACCAACCTGTGAGGTGGCTCACCCCCGTAAGATAAACACATAAATGAACGCTGATAGAACCGATAATTAAAGGCACATCAGTGACAGGGAATGCTATTAAAACTAAACTATAAACTGGTGACATTAACTGCAAAAGAAGATTTTTATTGATACATTTCAGGTAGAATTTAGTTTTCAATAAGGAAAACGCTGTAAGAAACCTGAATTTGTTGCAACAAATTTAAAATAAAAGCTTTTATGCTAATTATTTTCTGTGATAATATTTTTCAGAGCTCATCATCTGTGACAGCTCATGGCTCTCTTGACTGTATCCTCCCCTGTGTTAGCTTCTCACAGACTCAATCAACTCCTCTTCCCCTCCCCCCTCAAACACAAACACAAACACACACAC
Source organism: Lates calcarifer (assembly GCF_001640805.2). Classification (NCBI taxonomy): domain Eukaryota; kingdom Metazoa; phylum Chordata; class Actinopteri; family Centropomidae; genus Lates; species Lates calcarifer. The sequence goes on from NW_026117741.1 coordinate 3,898, forward strand.
ACAGAGACCCCCTTCCAAAAACCCATCAAAGAGTAATACAATGGCTCCATCTGTAGGATAAAGTAGAGAGTCGCAACAGGAAGTTACCCCAAAATCTGAGGTTTCAAACAGGAAGTTGGGTTTCCGAACTTTGACGGGCCAGAACCGGCACACGCTTCGACCAAAACTCACAATTTTCGGAGCCAGTCTTCCAAAAATCCTTAAGTCTGTCCTGACAACATTTGAAGTGAATCTGGTCACCCGTCTAGAAACTGGACATCACACCATAAAATATGTCATTTCCTGCTATAAATAGGTGGTGCTACAACAATTGTATGAATATTGACATATGGATGTGTGCAGATAGGTACCATTAACAATCCTGTAAAGTTTGATGCAGTTTGGACAAAGTACGGCCGAAATATAGCAAATTTAAAGCAACTTCCTGTTTTGTGGCGAGTGATCGAACTTTGAGGGGCCATAACTTCCACGCCCTTCAATGAAAAGTCCAAAACTTTTGCAATTTAACTTCGTCTATGTCTTAAGAACAAATTATCAAATTTTGAAGTCAATCGGATAATGCGTCTAGGACTAGTTCGCGTTCAAGCGACCCCTGGAAATGGCCAAAAACACACAATTTTTTCACCTTCCGGTCAAAATAAAAATACTTTCTGTTGGGTTTAGAATATGGCTCCAAGAGACTTTTTGGTGCGTCATGGGATGTTACATATGTGTGCAGATTTTCAGATTTTTAGGCGCAACGGGCTTGAGGGGCTGTTCCGTTAAAAATGTAGGTGGCGCTACCGAGGCCATTTTGCCACACCCATGCTCAAGACCCCTAAATTCTTAAATTTTTCGCCGTGCCTGACGCGTCTGCAAATTTTCAGGAGTTTTGACGCATGTTAAGGCCCTCAAAAAGGCGATCAAAGAGGCGGAAAAAGAAGAAAAAAAATAATAATAATAATAATTAAAGCTGCGAGCAGCGTTGAACGGGCCCTCGCACCCGGCGCCCGTCGGGGGAGCGGCGACCGCGGGACCCCGGCAACCGCGGGGTCAACGCAGGTCGCAGGGCACACGCTGGCGTAACAGTTCACACTTCCCAGATGTAAAAATTTAAAATAAAAGCTTTTATGCTAATTATTTTCTGTGATAATATTTTTCAGAGCTCATCATCTGTGACAGCTCTTGGCTCTCCTGACTGTAACCTCCCTGTGGCAGCTTCTCACAGACTCAATTAACTCCTCTTCCCCTCCCCCCTCAAACACAAACACAAACACACCCACACAAACACACAGAGAAATACCCCCTCCCAAAAGGAGATAAAACTCAGTTTTAACTTGACTTTACAAGCTTTGAGCTTTGAGCAAAAGCATTTTTTTAAGTTCTGTTATTGGGTGCATATATAAATCATTTATGCTTAAACAAGGCTTATAATGAACTTATTTGAACAGTGAATTTCTCATCTGCCTAAAGTCAGGGCGAAGCCACTAACCAGCTGTAGGGATGGGTATCATTAGGATTTTATCTTTATCCATACAGACCCCTATCAGTCCAGCTCAGACTGTTACTGGTTTAAGAGAGTGAAGTTTATAGCAATTTGCCAAATTTGGAGATTAGTGACAAACTAACCAGTTAGACTACATACAGACAAGCTTTCATTTTAGCTGTTAGTAACAGTTTGCCATGAGCTTAACCAGCGTGCTGTGCTTCCTGTTAAACATGTCATGAGACTGTGGACAACGCTGAAAATATTACTTTACTAACTACTGGCTGAACAGGCGCTTTGACAAAGAAAAGGTAAAGGCCAGCAGCTTTTACTTTTCAATGCACTTGTCGTCAACTTGAGTGGCTTATATTCAGCTGGTTCACCTCGACGCCGGTGGACCTAGTGCACTTTTCCTGTTGCCGTACACTGAGTAACACGAAAAAATCAGCTGACCCCTTGTGAAATTTCCTAACTGATCAAAACCAAACTGTAAAGACAGCATCAATCCACGCTCAGCTTTGGTCAAGGGGAGACATATGGTAAGATTACATGAATTCATGTAATCTTCTTTGAGGCTACAATTTCAGACTTAACTTAGTCATTCACTAGTGTCTTGGCAGCGTTTATGGGGTTTTTAGACAGGTCTCTCACTGGTTTTCTTTCCAGGGTCATTGAAATCTTTGGCTTCCTACCTCTGCCAGGCTTGTTCTGCACAGTGTGGCTCTCCTTGAATTTCTCGGTGACGCTTCTCATTTGAGTTCTTGACGCTTGGAAATGCTGTGATAACTTTGTATATCCTTCTCCTGCTTCCTGAGCATCCACAATTCTTTTCTTCAAGTCTACAGTGATTTCCTTAGTTTTTGGCATGATGCTTTCTCAAGTGACAGCTCAAATCTTAACTGAAGTTTTTATCCCGCGTGTAAAGCAGCTCTTGGCTCTCCTGACTGTAACCTCTCTGTGGCAGCTTCTCACAGCCTCAATCAACTCTTCTTCCCCTCCCCCCTCAAACACAAACACAAACACACACACACACACACACACACACACACACACACACACACACAGAGACCCCCCTCCAAAAATCCATCAAAGAGTAATACAATGGCTCCATCTATAGGATAAAGTAGAGAGTCGCAACAGGAAGTTACCCCAAAATCTGAGGTTTCAAACAGGAAGTTGGGTTTCTGAACTTTGACGGGCCAGAACAGGCACACGCTTCGACCAAAACTCACAATTTTCGGAGCCAGTCTTCCAAAAATTGTCAAGGAGGGGCTGACAACATTTGAAGTGAATCTGGTCACCCGTCTAGAAACTGGACATCACACTATAAAATATGTCATTTCCTGCTATAAATAGGTGGCGCTACAACAATTGTATGAATATTGACATATGGATGTGTGCAGATAGGTACCATTAACAATCCTGTAAAGTTTGATGCAGTTTGGACAAAGTATGGCCGAAATATAGCAAATTTAAAGCAACTTCCTGTTTTGTGGCGAGTGATCGAACTTTGAGGGGCCATAACTTCCACGCCCTTCAATGAAAAGTCCGAAACTTTTGCAATTTAACTTCGTCTATGTCTTAAGAACAAATTATCAAATTTTGAAGTCAATCGGATAATGCGTCTAGGACTAGTTCGCGTTCAAGCGACCCCTGGAAATGGCCAAAAACACACATTTTTTTCACCTTCCGGTCAAAATAAAAATACTTTCTGTTGGGTTTAGGATATGGCTCCAAGAGACTTTTTGGTGCGTCATGGGATGTTACATATGTGTGCAGATTTTCAGATTTTTAGGCGCAACGGGCTTGAGGGGCTGTTCCGTTTAAAAATGTAGGTGGCGCTACCGAGGCCATTTTGCCACACCCATGCTCAAGACCCCTAAATTATTAAAATTTTTCGCCGTGCCTGACGCGTCTGCAAATTTTCAGGAGTTTTGACGCATGTTAAGGCCCTCAAAAAGGCGATCAAAGAGGCGGAAAAAGAAGAAAAAAAATAATAATAATAATAATTAAAGCTGCGAGCAGCGTTGAACGGGCCCTCGCACCCGGCGCCGTCGGGGAGCGGCGACCCGCGGACCCGGCAACCGCGGGTCAACGCAGGTCGCAGGGCACACGCTGGCGTAACAGTTCACACTTCCGAGATGTAAAAATTTTAAATAAAAGCTTTTACGCTAATTATTTTCTGTGATAATATTTTTCAGAGCTCATCATCTGTGACAGCTCTTGGCTCTCCTTGACTGTAACCTCCTGTGGCAGCTTCTCACAGACTCAATCAACTCCTCTTCCCCTCCCCCCTCAAACACAAACACAAACACACACACACACACACACACACACACACACACAGATACCCCCTCCCAAAAGGAGATAAAACTCAGTTTTAACTTGAGTTTAAAAGCTTTGAGCTTTGAGCAAAAGCATTTTTTTAAGTTCTGTTATTGGGTGCATATATAAATCATTTATGCTTAAACAAGGCTTATAATGAAGTTATTTGAACAGTGAATATCTCATCTGCCTAAAGTCAGGGCGAAGCCACTAACCAGCTGTAGGGATGGGTATCATTAGGATTTTATCTTTATCCATACAGACCCCTATCAGTCCAGCTCAGACTGTTACTGGTTTAAGAGAGTGAAGTTTATAGCAATTTGCAAAATTTGGAGATTAGTGACAAACTAACCAGTTAGACTACATACAGACAAGCTTTCATTTTAGCTGTTAGTAACAGTTTGCCATGAGCTTAACCAGCGTGCTGTGCTTCCTGTTAAACATGTTATGAGACTGTGGACAAGGCTGAAAATATTACTTTACTAACTACTTGCCGAACAGGCGCTTTGACAAAGAAAAGGTAAAGGCCAGCAGCTTTTACTTTTCAATGCACTTGTCGTCAACTTGAGTGGCTTATATTCAGCTGGTTCACCTCGACGCCCGTGGACCTAGTGCACTTTTCCTGTCGCCGTACACTGAGTAACACGAAAAAATCAGCTGACCCCGTGTGAAATTTCCTAACTGATCAAAACCAAACTGTAAAGACAGCATCAATCCACGCTCAGCTTTGGTCAAGGGGAGACATATGGGAGAAGATGAGTAGAGAGATGGAAAGAAACAGAAAGGGTGATGGAGAAAGATTACATGAATTCAAAATAACCTACAATTCCTTAAAATTAATTTGAAGCCAGTTTAATTTTTTGAGCCAGCTTTGACATCTGCAGATATGAGTTTCTGAAGAGGGGCCTGCTGAGGTTAGATGTGCTGAATAATATCCATTTTCATATCAGAAAAAACACTGCATTAAACATTGTCTTAGCTCACTGAGCTGAGGTCAACAGGTAATATAACCAACCTGTGAGGTGGCTCACCCCCGTAAGATAAACACATAAATGATCCCTGATAGAACCGATAATTAAAGGCACATCAGTGACAGGGAATGCTATTAAAACTAAACTATAAACTGGTGACATTAACTGCAAAAGAAGATTTTTATTGATACATTTCAGGTAGAATTTAGTTTTCAATAAGGAAAATGCTGTAAGAAACCTGAATTTGTTGCAACAAATTTAAAATAAAAGCTTTTATGCTAATTATTTTCTGTGATAATATTTTTCAGAACTCATCATCTGTGACAGCTCATGGCTCTCTTGACTGTAACCTCCCTGTGGCAGCTTCTCACAGACTCAATCAACTCCTCTTCCCCTCCCCCCTCAAACACACACACACAGACACACACACACAGAGACCCCCTTCCAAAAACCCATCAAAGAGTAATACAATGGCTCCATCTGTAGGATAAAGTAGAGAGTCGCAACAGGAAGTTACCCCAAAATCTGAGGTTTCAAACAGGAAGTTGGGTTTCCGAACTTTGACGGGCCAGAACCGGCACACGCTTCGACCCAAACTCACAATTTTCGGAGCCAGTCTTCCAAAAATTGTCAAGGAGGGGCTGACAACATTTGAAGTGAATCTGGTCACCCGTCTAGAAACTGGACATCACACTATAAAATATGTCATTTCCTGCTATAAATAGGTGGCGCTACAACAATTGTATGAATATTGACATATGGATGTGTGCAGATAGGTACCATTAACAATCCTGTAAAGTTTGATGCAGTTTGGACAAAGTATGGCCGAAATATAGCAAAAATAAAGCAACTTCCTGTTTCGTGGCGAGTAATCGAACTTTGAGGGGCCATAACTTCCACGCCCTTCAACAAAAACTCAAAATCTGCCGCAATTTAACATCGTCTATGTCTTAAGAACATACTATTAAGTTTTGAAGTCAATTGGATAATGCGTCTAGGACTAGTTCGCGTTCAAGCGACCCCTGGAAATGGCCAAAAACACACAATTTTTTCACCTTCCGGTCAAAATAAAAATACTTTCTGTTGGGTTTAGAATATGGCTCCAAGAGACTTTTTGGTGCGTCATGGGATGTTACATATGTGTGCAGATTTTCAGATTTTTAGGCGCAACGGGCTTGAGGGGCTGTTCCGTTTAAAAATGTAGGTGGCGCTACCGAGGGCATTTTACCACGCCCATGCTCAAGACCCCTAATTATTAAATTTTTCGCCGTGCCTGACGCGTCTGCAAATTTTGGTAAGTTTTCACGCATGTTAAGGCCCTCAAAAAGCCGATCTAAGAGGCGGAAAAAGAAGAAAAAAATAATAATAATAATAATAATAATAATAATAATAATAATAATAAACAGACCCGGAAACACAAGAGGGTCCTTGCAACTCGTTGCATGGCCCCGTTGGGCCCACGCAACTCGTTGCTCGGGCCCTAATAATAATTACTGGCTGCGGAGCAGCGTTGAACGGGCCCCTCGCACCCGGCGCCCGTCGGGGGAGCGGGCGACCGCGGGACCCCGGCAACCGCGGGGTCAACGCAGGTCGCAGGGCACACGCTGGCGTAACAGTTCACACTTCCCAGATGTAAAAATTTAAATAAAAGCTTTTATGCTAATTATTTTCTGTGATAATATTATTCAGAGCTCATCATCTGTGACAGATCATGGCTCTACTTGACTGTAACCTCCCTGTGGCAGCTTCTCACAGACACAATCAACTCCTCTTCCCCTCCCCCCTCAGACACACACAGACACACACACACAGAGACCCCTTCCAAAAACCCATCAAAGAGTAATACAATGGCTCCATCTGTAGGATAAAGTAGAGAGTCGCAACAGGAAGTTACCCCAAAATCTGAGGTTTCAAACAGGAAGTTGGGTTTCCGAACTTTGACGGGCCAGAACCGGCACACGCTTCGACCCAAACTCACAATTTTCGGGAGCCAGTCTTCCAAAAATCAAGTCTGTCCTGACAACATTTGAAGTGAATCTGGTCACCCGTCTAGAAACTGGACATCACACTATAAAATATGTCATTTCCTGCTATAAATAGGTGGTGCTACAACAATTGTATGAATATTGACATATGGATGTGTGCAGATAGGTACCATTAACAATCCTGTAAAGTTTGATGCAGTTTGGACAAAGTATGGCCGAAATATAGCAAATTTAAAGCAACTTCCTGTTTTGTGGCGAGTGATCGAACTTTGAGGGCCATAACTTCCACGCCCTTCAATGAAAAGTCCGAAACTTTTGCAATTTAACTTCGTCTATGTCTTAAGAACAAATTATCAAATTTTGAAGTCAATCGGATAATGCGTCTAGGACTAGTTCGCGTTCAAGCGACCCCTGGAAATGGCCAAAAACACACAATTTTTTCACCTTCCGGTCAAAAATAAAAATACTTTCTGTTGGGTTTAGAATATGGCTCCAAGAGACTTTTTGGTGCGTCATGGGATGTTACATATGTGTGCAGATTTTCAGATTTTTAGGCGCAACGGGCTTGAGGGGCTGTTCCGTTAAAAATGTAGGTGGCGCTACCGAGGCCATTTTGCCACACCCATGCTCAAGACCCCTAAATTTTAAATTTTTCGCCGTGCCTGACGCGTCTGCAAATTTTCAGGAGTTTTGACGCATTTTAAGGCCCTCAAAAAGGCGATCAAGAGGCGGAAAAGAAGAAAAAAAATAATAATAATAATAATTAAAGCTGCGAGCAGCGTTGAACGGGCCCGCACCCGGCGCCCGTCGGGGGAGGCGACCCGCGGACCCGGCAACCGCGGGTCAACGCAGGTCGCAGGGCACACGCTGGCGTAACAGTTCACACTTCCAGATGTAAAAATTTTAAATAAAAGCTTTTATGCTAATTATTTTCTGTGATAATATTTTTCAGAGCTCATCATCTGTGACAGCTCTGGCTCTCCTGACTGTAACCTC